>NC_034595.1:19911982-19928328 GCF_900095145.1 Mus pahari | reverse complement strand
AGAGAGAGAGAGAGAGAGAGAGAGAGAGAGAGAGAGAGAGAGAGAGAGAGAGAGAGAGAGAAATGCAGGTGTTGAGGTGGGAGCTCTCACCAAAGTCCAGATTGTAGTAGTCCTTAGAAGTCTTCATGATAAGGAGAGGTCTTGCCCTAAGTGTTAAGTGAAGCTGGGCAGTCGTGGCACATACCTTTAATCCTAGCCCTTGGGAGGCAGAGGCAGGTGGATTTCTGAGTTCGAGGCCAGCCTAGTCTACAAAGTGATTTCCAGGAGTGCCAGGGATACACAGAGAAACCCTGTGTCAAAAAACCAAAACAAACAAACAAACAAACAAACAAGTGTTAAGTGACGCGGTGTTATGGAGTGGCGCATATGAGGAACAAGTTGAGATTCACGGTCTGTAAGGTCCCTGTCACTGCAGAAGTATGTGTTTAGAGAATGAGCTAGGAAGACAGCAAGACAGCTAGGGGATTGTTGCATGTCATCCTGACAGTCCTCGTGATTATAAACACAAGTGGTTATAGTGTCCTGTATACCAGTGGCATTGGGAATCTTCCCAGGTAAAGGGTGTCCAATGGTGAAAATGTGGCTCATGGATTGGCGTCTAAAAATTGTCAGTTTATTCATTCCTTTCTAGAGTAAGATATTTCAGATTTTGCCTTGAAATATTTGGAAAATATGAGGTATCTTCAGTTTCCTGGGGAGAGTATCTATAGCTCTCTCAGCTTAGCTAGTTGTCCATACATAAACAGGAAAAACAAGTACTGTTTCAAGCAATGAGCTAACAGAAATGTAACTGCTGGAGAACTCAGATCTGGGCATCTTCACCTGGAGGGCATGAAGCTGTTTTGAGGCTCCTGGTTTTTAGTAGAATGACATAACACAAGGTAGTGGAAAGCCAGGCTGCTATAGATCTATTCGTGATATTTATACTTCATCATTGTAGCATAAAGAGGATGTATTTAACATCATCAACTTCTTTATAGGTAAAGAAGGGATACGGACATACAAAGTCTAGTTCTAAGTTCTGAATAGTTTATAACGCATACACTGCTTGCTTACATGTATGCTATTTTAATACTAACATTGAAGCATTTCCCCGTAGTATCATAAAATATACAGTGGTGGACACAGCATGGGAACATTGACCCAGGTCAATATTTTAAGGGCATTGAAATTGCTGTGTTCTCTGGAGAGTTGTTTTAGCTTTTTGTACATTTGGTTACCATAACCATTGAGAGAGAGAGAGAGAGAGAGAGAGAGAGAGAGAGAGAGAGAGAGAGAGAGAGAGAGAGAGAGAGAGAGAGAGAGAGAGAGAGAGAGAGAGAGAGATTTTCTAGGATGTTGAAATTCAGAAATGTCTAAGTATCATTCTAAATGCATATCATTCTTGTTCGTTCATGTTTATATCTGTCTATGTACATCCCTTTTCCAATTATACCTTTAAAATTTTATTGTACACCCTGGAGAGATGACTATGCAGTTAAGAACATTTATGGTCTCCAAGAGGCCCTGGGTTCAATTCCCACCATCCATGTGGCAGTTCATAACTGTCAGTAATTCAAGTTTCAGGGCATGTGATGCATTCCTTTGGCCTCTGTGGGTACCAGGAATGCATGTGGCTCACATTCATGCATGCAAGTCAAAAGACTTGCTACAACTATGTAATAAGCATTCTAATAATATACAGTCTTATTCTTTTTATCCTAGTCATAACAAAAATGTGGTATATATCGTACTTCTTTCAAATACATTATTAAATAATATACCTTGCCATTTATGCAGATTTCATTGCTTTTTATGGTAAAGATGTTTCTTACTCACTTGAATGTTTTGCTTCATGTTAATGCTAATATCTAGAATTGCCCTGTGATTTTAAAACTTCCTACATTTCTACCACCTTACATAAAACCTGCACTTCACTTGATAACATGTATCAGACAATTTATATTTTACGAGTCTGTAGCTCGTGAAAGTATAACTTCAATATAGATTTAATTTGCATGTCAGAGATTTATAACAAGCTTAAACATTTTTTCTTATATTAAAACTTCTTTTTTTTTCATGTCATTTTCCTGATGTATAACTTTCACACGTTTTTCTGATAGATTGCTTTTATCGCTTCTTTCTTTAGCTGATTGGCAAAGACTCTTTAGAATTAATGACAATTATCGAAAATTTTAAAGGTGAATAGGTCTCTGTCACCTGAAAATACTTTGTAGTCTAAAACTTTTCATTTCTGTGATGAGACCAATTTCTAATTCCAGTATTTTCCTTTGCTTGCTGCATTTTCGTACCTTATGCTTCTTGTGAAATCACTGACTGTCTTCCACCACCCTGATGTCTTAATGGGACTTTTCTGTCGCCTTCTACATTTTCTAAGAAGCATTTGCCTGTCATTCTTGATCTTAACTATGGAATTCGTGCTGTGTGCTGATGAGGGTAGCTGCTTCTGCCTACTTCTTAGAGTTCCTCTATGCCTCCTGCTTTATAAAAGCACTGTCCTGAGACAGGCTCCCTAAGTCAGGACTATTCAACTCCCCTTCTAATAACCTGCTGCTTTTAATTGTTATAGCTGTTCAATGCGTTGATATCACACAGGGCCGGACCCTCACATTTTTATAGTTATGTAGATATCAGCTCTTCCCTTTCTTTTCCTAACCTAAGTAGATTTTAGGATAAATTTGTTTTTCATGAAAAGACTTACTGTGATAGGGATGGGCGTCATGTTGAATTTACAGTTTAGTTTATAAAATTCACAAAACTTCTCATCTATAATGTAACACATTTCCTATGTGGGCTTTCTTTTATGTCTGTGAGTAGAGTTTTACATATTATTTATACACATACTCCCATGCTTTTATTGTATTTAATTTCTGTGAACATCACTGCATTTGTTACAATTACAAATGATATCTTTCACTTTTATTGCATTTCTTAATTATTGTTTTCTGGCCCATTCCAATGCCATTTCTTCATTGATTTTTATATCTAGTAGATTTGATTCATTATTTTGCTTCTTTATGCCAGTGTGTTTTAATTTCCATGTGAAAAAAGCATGTAATTTGCCATTAATATTTGTTTTGAAAGTCTGCATATATTGAATTTGAATTTGTTTTTATCTTATAATGTATTTACAGCCTGCATCTCCCTTCAATTTAGATTAAAAATCATGGTGAGCATGTCATTGTCTTGTACCTGACTTTAAAAGCAATATTACCAAGTTCCAATCATTATGTATGAGTGTTCCTGTAGACTTGCAGTAGGTAACCAGATGGGATAGTTTAGGAAGTGTTTGTAGTAAATAAATTTCCTTCTGTTTCCTGTGTTCCTAATGATCAAAGAGAAGATTTAGGGTTCGGTTTATTAATTAATGTTCTGAATCATCTGAGATATAAATTTTCTCTTTCAGGCTGTTTGCAATTCATGGTTGTTAGGTCTATTCATTTCTCAGCCATCATTGCATTTTCTAGTGTGGCTAGCAAGTTTAGACACTGACACCATCCTAGCTTTACAAGCTGAGTCTTGTGGTCTTCCCTCTCAGGCTACACTCCTATCACACTTAACTATTGGTCTAGGTAGCTCTTTAAGCAAATGGATGCTACTTAGTAAAGTTTATAATTTAACTTCAGTTTATATAAACACCATATTCTTGTCTATTCACCAGATGGGATGTTTTGACAATGGTTTCGATGATTGTAATATGTCTATTGCATTTCTTAATTTCTTCTTTAGCCAATATTAGTAATTGTTACTTTCCCACAATTTATTGTGATGCACGTTCATGAGCATACTGCTCTGTAGCTTTATTGTTATTTGTTAAACATTTTGCAAATAGGCTTGCATGTATAGTGTGTACACATGCACATGATGACTACCTGTGTGCACGATGTGAGGTGTGAACACATAAGCATTTGTCCATGTGCATCTCTGACAGGCCTGTGTTCCTTTCTTCCTTTTAATTTCAAATGTGAGTTTTACAGATTCACCTCAGCCTCATGTCTGAGTATTGTTGTTTTTCACGTATTTATTTCTGCTTTTAACATTAGCTCATCATATGTCAGTACTCTCCTTATCACTAACTGTCAGACTTTTATATCCTTTATTACTTACCTATCTTTAATCTCTCAAGTTAAGTGTCCAGTTCATTCATTCTCTCTTCTTCTTTACACTATGTGTGCTGCCCTAACTTCTGTTAAGACTTCCTATGTCTTTAGTTGCTAAGTTTGGCTATGTTGTGTTAATATTTTTATTAAGTTATTAAACAGTTTTCAATTTTCTTTGTTAACTTTCGGCAATTAATTATCCAAAACACTTTTTACTTAACATTTCTAAGCTTTAAAAGCCGATTAAACTTATTTGTATCCTATCAACCATTTGTTAATTGTGAGGTTCATTTTTTTCACCTTGGCTTTGGAGCTAAACTTCGTGCCTTTGCTTTCTATTCAACATGCTATTTCATGATGAACTATCAATATTAGCCAGTAATTTGGGTGAACCCATTTCTAAATCTAATATCTTGCCCTTTGGTTTTTCACCATTATTGTTGGTTTCAAGATACATGTGGAGGAAAAACCTAATTCATAACTCTTCCAGACAATTTAATTTATTTCTAGCAAGTTTCGCTTGGACACCACCCCTCCCCATCCCACATCAATTTTGTGGATGTTTTAAATGCTACTCATCGCATGGAATTACCACTCTCTATGGAGCAATCAGGGTGGTCTTTGGTCACAATGCGCCTTGCTTTCTTTTCCGCACAGTGTTTCAGGCTCGTCTTCCATCCTTCCTCTTGTCTCTTCCATGAAAGACTATGATCTAGAAGAGCAAATGTGATGGGAGCTCCAAAGAGAAGCAGGACTCAAACTTTAGACAACATGTCACTGAAAAGGTTCACAGTAACTGATAATTTAACCTCTTTTGTTTCCCAATGTGTTTGATAGACTTCAAAACTTTCTCACTGTCCAGCAGTCCATTTTGATACAGTCTTTAGCACTTATCAGTGTCCTCAGGCATTGAATTGCAGAATGGGATCATCTCATCAGGTCTCTTTTATCACCTTCTTTCCATTTCTCTGACATTCACCCCTGTCTGAGTCTTTCCAGATCACATCTTCTTTGGAGTTTCAAGGGACACTGATACAGTGATGATACACATTTTCTTCCCCATACTCTCATGGATGTCTGAAGAACACCTCAAGCAATGGCTGCAAATTAGCAACGTCCTCTCTGACTCGTGAAGGGCAACCATTATAGTAAAGTTATCTAAATTGCACAATGTGGAAGTATACACTTATGAATTTTTAATGCATATTCCCATGTAACTTTCACCATTGCTGACAAATGGATCTCTTTGACCCAAGATAGCAGCCAGTGGACATGTGACTATTGACATGTAAATTAACTAAAGTTCATTACATTTTAAAATCAAATCCCTTTATCACATGATGCACATTTGAAAGGTTCAGGAGCTACATTACCTACTATGTTAACAAGTACCTACTGTATGCTACTTGTTTCAGCTTGTGAATAATGTCATAGTCACAGATTTCTATTGGAAATCTGTATAGTAGACCACTGCCACTTCTTTAAGGCTCCTTTTATACCATCCTTGACAGTATCTGTCCCTCATCAGAAAGCAGCCTGACTCCTATCACTATCAGTTAATTTTGTCAGTCTGTGATCCTGTAGATGTGTCCTGGTTTTTACAGAATTTTTTTTTTTAACTCGGTATATCTACTACAGAATTTAGCTGTGCTATTGTTTTAAGTACTGATAATATATGTGATCTGGTTTCTGAGTATTATTCATATATATATATATATATATATATATATATATATATATATGTGTGTGTGTGTGTGTGTATGTGTGTGTGTGTGTGTATACAAAAATATGAACTTTCTTTCTTCAAAACACTACCTTTTATGACATATAACTATAAGCCAAGTAAGTGTTATCCTAATGTTTTACTCACTACAGGTCATTTTACCCCAAACTCTGGCCTTTGAGACACTTTTATATTCTTTTTAATAGATAGAGAACTCTATACACAGAGAAATTGTGCACTCCTGTTGAGTCACCTAGAGAGGCCAGAACTCAGGCAGGTGGACTTTCTCTGGAACCTTGGTTCTAGACAGGACAATGGTCTCATTTACCCTCTGTCAGATGTTTCACCCCCATGAGCATCCCACTTTATTATACTAAAATGACTGATTCCATACTTTTTCCTTTTTCTACTTTTGCTTTTTTGTTTCTGATCTTACTTAATTTGAATTTCTCTGCAAAGCCTCAACAACATCAGACACTATTCCAAATTCTGAGCTCTTGGATTTTACTAAGAGCTACACCTTTGAAGAGCTCAGCACCGCAGGATGGTGAGTGAGTCCAAGCCAGGCTATGCTCTGTCCTCCTGGGAAGCAGAGTGCAGAGCTCTTCTTCACCTCTTTCTAAACCATGGCAGGGTCTGATATGTACTTGCAGATGCATCCCACCCTGCTGAGAGAGCTGGTAGTCGTGTGTGGGAAGAACAGGGATGTTCCCTTCTTCCTCTCAGAGGCCAGTATGGGAGATAAAACAGTGCTGAGCATGTTCCTGCCCTACAGCTCTTCACCTGCTCTTCTCTCTACAGGGATCCACATTCCCTCCAAATTCACCGAGAGCTTAGCAATCTGCTTGGGCCTCTGCAGAGATGTCAGTTTTTTCATAAAACCACTTCCCATCTCCCTGTTTTAAATAACAACCTTCCCCAGAAAACCCTGCCTCCCCTTGTCTTTCTCATTAGTGCTTAACTTCATGTAACCTAGATTGTCTCTCTCTTATTGTCTTCTTTCCTTCATTAGAAGGCAAGCTTTGTGCAGGTATGGATTTGTCTTTCTTGTTCATTGAATACCAGTGTCAACACATGTGCCATCATGAATAAAGACTGTATCAAAATTAATGAATGTCTACATAACACATAAATTATGCAGCAGGCAGACCCTGGGGTCATCTAATAGGATTCTTGTAGAGAAAAAGTCATACCAATGTTTTAAATACATTGTAGTTAGAGAAGGTAGTGGCTGGAAGGTAGGTGTAATTTGGAATCCAAGCAAATAAAAAAAAAAGTCACATAAGAGTAATTAGCCTCTTACTGTGTGAAAAGCTCAAACACGTACTGTTAAATACCTACCATAGTTTTTGTATGCCTCTGATTGCACAGAAATTTCCATTCTTAATCATTGATTTCTTTTTTTTTTTTTTTTTAACCTGTGAATTATTAGCCACAAATGAGATGACTGATGTTCCCATGATTACTGGATCAAGGAAGGCTGTAAGAAGACTTCAAACTTGAGACATTCTAATCCTGATGCCATAACTTTCCTCAGACCAAAATCCTTCCTTTGTCCCTTAGATGGGCAGTGGGGGGAGGGGGTTGGATGGTGGCTAGGGAGGTCCCTTTTCTAGAAAAAGAATTAGGAACAGCTTCTAGATTACCACTGGTCTGTGCCCTTGCCATGTCTGGCACACTACCGCACTGCAAATTGTGGGGATGGTGTTACCAGGAGATGTGCCAACAACTAGCTCCAGTTAAAAGGATATTTTGGCAACTCTTAGGCCTCCTGTTTAGTGGCTTCTTTCTGCTGTATCATCCTGTTGTTGGGGGAAAGAGTGTGGGATTTTTTTTCCAGTTCTGTGTTTTAATAATTAATACCTTCTACTTAGAAGTTCATTCGAGAACAATCATAAGTAAATGAAAGCTAAGCTGTGAAATTTTAGATGAAGTGAAAATATCAGGGAGACAACTATAAATAAACTCTAAATACACATGCCTCTCCCCCACCTCTTGACTCACACACAACTATAAATGTTTGATAAAGCAGTTTACTTATTTATAGACCTGTCACAGCAAACAGAAGCATTTGGATTGGGTTCCCTCCCCACAGCAAACAGTCACACTTGGTAGACAGAAAGACCCCCTGGGTAGAAAATGATTTTTTTTTTCTTTTTCCTTTGTTATTTTCCCTCAGGCAGGAAGGGTTTAGCTATGCTCTATTTCCCCCATTAGCAACCACTATTTATAGACACTACTGTTTCGTGAACACCTATTTTCTGCCTGGCAGTTTATGTAGCTGGTGATTTCCCACAACATTACCTTCATTCTCTGAAGTTCTAGGAAGTCAACTGTCAGTCCCATCTTTACAGCTCATGACACAAAGACTCAAGCAGGATGTCTGTTGTCCAGATTCACCCAAACAATGCATGGACAGAGATAAAGCTTAAAAACTACATTTGTCACTCTTTCAGTATTAATATCCTCATTAATTGTGAGCTATGTTCCACTTGTGAATCATAGCCAACATTTGAAGTCATGAAAAAAACAAACTGCAATAAGGTGAAACTGGCAACAATTGAGAGGGGAGAAAAAAAAAAGATACTTTAGCTATTCCATTAGTTTAGTGGGTGTGGAAATTAAAAAGTACTATGGTGTATTGCATTAGTGTTACATCATGCAACGTTGGTTCAATTGGACAATAATATAAAATGTACATCATCTTTTTAAAAAGATTGACTTATTTTATTTTGTAAGTATGAGTGTTCTGCTGGCACATATGCCTGCATACAATCTATATGCCTGATGCCCTCAGAGACAATAAGAGGTTATTAAATCCTCTGAAATTAGAGTGACGGACAGTTGTAAGAAGCTCTGTGGATGCTAGAAATTGAACTCATTTTCTCAGAAAGAGCAGTCAGGGCATTTATCTGCTGAGCCATATTGCTAGTCCTAAAATGGAGGCATTGGTCTCAGAAGTTAACCAGGCACGTCTGTAGTGATTAAAGGCTTTTTCTGGTCTTACTGGCATTTTTAATGTGAGGTCCACGGATGGGTTTCAGAAATATATCTGAGAATTTTGCATCGTTTTTGTGAATTAATTACTAGAAGAAGAAAAAGAAGAGGAAGAGGAGGAGGAGAGGAAGAGGGGGAAGAAAGAAGGAAAAAAAAGAGACTAAATCTTGACTGGTTTGATGGAGATGGGGGCACTCAGGAGGCCCCACCCCCTTCTAGCTTGAGTTACTATTGGAATAGCTGGACTACTAGGTAAGAAAAAGTCAGTTTTTTCAGGGATAGGGTCCTTGAAAATTTATCATGTTTTGTGGATGACAGTAAGTCTACGCATACATGGGCAGTACTAATAGGACTAAGTGGGTTATAAAAGGACAAACTAAAGTTGGATGGAGGACACAGAGTCTTGGGGGAGGCTCAAAATGGGATATTATTAAAATTACTGCGTACATGTATGAATTTATCAAAGAACAAATTAATAATAAAGCTCTTTTATAAGGCTAAGATAGATGTCAGTCCAACTGTTCCTTCCTCAGGAGAAGGCATAAGTTGATCGCCAGTCCCACTAATTGTCCTTGTTATACTCCTACTCAGTGTTTCATATCAGTTATAGTATTTAACTTGGTATCCATCCCTTGCTAGAGCATAAGTTTATTTAAAAAACAATAATGGTAGTTTTCTTTGCTGATATGGTTCATGGTAGGGTGATCATTTTCCAGTGGATAACACTATATCCATGAGTATATTGGCAATATTTGTTGTACAAAGTGGATTATAAAATATATAAAAGGAAGATGACATAAAAGGAATCCAGGAGAGTTGATGAAAGGAGAGAGGAAAATATGGTTTTAAATATACTTTTTCATGAAGGAAATTTCCAAAGAATTTATAATTAAACAGTAAGAATGTGACGTCAATATCTTCTGTGTTCAGACTATGGTATATAGCAGATGCTTAACACTAACTACATATATCATGTTTCCCCCATAATTTAGTTATTTTTTACTTGAACATTCAGATTCAAAAGTGAAAGTAATATTTTTTGCCAATTTTTAAAACTCTTAGGCAGTTATTTCTTAGTTTCTGAATTAATGCTCCCACAATATTTTCGGTATTTGGTGTTATTTGGTTGAATTTCTTTTTCTTTCCTTGGCTTGTGGTAATGTGTTAGGGAAAGGTGGTTATAGGAATAGGACCAAAAGACAAGTGATTTCAGGGAATTTATTCAAATCACTCTAAAATGTCCTGTATATTAAGTGTAATTGCTAAATAATGTTTTAATGATTTGGCCAAAGACAACTCAGAATTTTATGTATTTCATTTCTCTTCAGTCCACAAGCATTTAGCATATGAAAAGGTGTTTGGAGGGAAATTATTAAATGAAGTCGATCCTGGGTGGTAATGAAGAGACTGTAGGTAGCTACCTATGTAGCATGTATGTAGTAGGTAGATAAATAGATGATAGGTGATGATGGATGGGTGACAGCAAAAGAGAGATAAATAGATATAAAGGGAGGAAGCCACTTGCAAGAATTTAGGATTTTCTTTCATAGTTTAAATAATGAAATTTTTTCTCTCAATTAGTTTCTTTTGGTTGCCTAGTTCTGTTATATTCTAAAACATTAAGCAACAAGCTTTGCTCTTTGTGTAGCAATTTGTAGTTCAAAATATACTTACACATCCTTTTATGTCTGTCTACTCCAATCCTAAGGAAACTTGATGTTGTAAGCATCACTTTTCCTTGGAGAAAACTGAAGCTAAGAGAAGGAAGACTACAAACATCTTGTATTGCATGATGGCTTCTTAGTCATGAATTTCTTTGATTCTCCAGGTGTTTGACATCTGTGGGGAAGAAGAAATTGAATTAATCTATGTTATATATGGAGACTGGGTCATTTAATAAGATTCTCCAGTCTAGAGGGTCAGCAATGATAATCACAGACTATGTCATAAAAAGTTCTTTCCTTGAGAGCCAGGGACAAGAACTAGGTTTGTCTGAAGAACAGTGGAAAATCATTTGATGGATCAAATTAGTAATTGCACAATCCTTTCTGTTGGTAAAGAAATGTGCAGAGGATAGATAGCAGAATCAAGCCAGAGGACTTGGACTTGGGGAGAGAGAGAGAGAGAGAGAGAGAGAGAGAGAGAGAGAGAGAGAGAGAGAGAGAGAGAGAGGCTTTCCAAAGCCTGCATTTTCCTTATAAACCTTCAGACTTCCCATCTGCATCTCTAATATAGCTTCTTCTTCTCTCCATCTTTTCCAGTGTAACAAAATGGACATACTCCAAAGCTGCAGTGTACTGTGCAGATGTCTGATGCCATCATAAGAATTGTCATTACTAATTTTATTGATAGGAGTCAGTACCTGTGTACTGAAAAACCACTTAACTGAATAAGTGAGCTGTTGATAAGTGCTAATAAGTCACATTGTTTCTCCCTATTTCATCATAGATCTGTTTTCTCATGATCACATTTCACAGGTTTAGAAACTTCAGATCATCAATGTTGTCCTTCAAGTGCAGATGTTCCTAGGACTTTTATTTTATTTGACTGGACACTGAGTTCATTTTATATATTATACTAGCTTCATATTTCATCTAACAACCAATATTATGGGGATCTGGCATTATCCTATTCTGATAGACATGGTAAGTAGAATTCAAGAGGCGTGAAGTGACTTTCTCAGCAACTTATACCAGGAAGCGTGAAGAAAGTGTTGGTATTTTGCCTCTAGAATTTCAAATATCTGTAGGCACGGGGACAGGGCTTGTGGGAAGTATATAAGGAATGCAGATGGTCTGTCTTCTCAGAAACACAAAGTCTCAGAGCACAAGAAATTATTCATGAATATGAGTTGACTCTTGACCCCCTGCATGCTGTGCAGTGCTATGCTCGATCATGAAGCCAGGAATGGAAAAGAGTGCTGGTTGAGGGGGGTCAACAAGACCACACTGGAACACTTTGGAAGGAGCCTTGTACTCAGACTCTAAGCCTTATGTCTTGCTGACCAGGTGACCTTCAAGGAGTTATACTGTTTCCCGGAACCCCCGTTGCTGTTCCTGTCCTGCAAAGACTAAAGTAAGGAATACGGCATAGTGTAAAGAAACCATAAGGAATTAGAACTGCTCAGCAGATTATTCATACACTCTGTGAGTGCAAATTCATATAGTTAGAGAGGTAGGGAATAAGCAGAGCAAGTGAAGCAAGACTGTAGAAAGAATCAATGGTACCTCAATATTCTATGTCACCAACACGGGAGAAGTTGGATTACAAAGATTAGTGACGGGTCAAGGAAAGTGCTGAAGGTTGACTGCATATTCAAATATGTTTTCTACCTGTGCTGTCCATGGTACCTCAAGTGAGCTAGCCTGTGGCAATGCATTTTCGTCATCTGTTAAACAACTCTTTTGCAGATCTTGTTGGGATATTGTACAGCATGAGGGAGAACTGTGCATACTCTCAGTTTATTGGTGACATAATAAAAGCACTTAATTTTCATTAGTCACTGCCATTTGTCCTTCCGTACCTTAGTTACAGTCTTGCCAGGTGATGGCCTGGAATGTGAATTTGTAAAAAGCCATTAGTTACATGGGATTTCAGGGTTGTTCAGCCATCTGGGTGCAACAGAGAGGCCACAGCAACAATCTCAGCTCATTAGTTTCTTTTTCACCACTTGACCAAAATACAGCACAGCAACAATGGAGACAAGATTTATTTCCTTCCACAGTTTCAGACGATTCGGTCCACACTTGCTTGGTCACATGATCTTGGGTAGAACATTACATCTGTATGAACATGTGATGGTGGAGACCTATTAACATCCTGCTGAAGCACTGGCAGAAGCAAAGGGTTTGGGTGATCAATAACCCATCCCTGACCTATTTTTAGTTGAGTTCCATGGTCTCGTGGCCACAGCCTCTTAACACAGTGTCACTGGCTGGGAAATGAATTCACAAGGCAGGCCTAGGGAAGACATTTTAGATAGAAAGCATAGTACCCTGTGCCGGTGCTCGGAGCTTCAGCTCAGACTCATGCCGCATAAAGATGTTTCATTAACAGCCTCGAAAACTGCCACGAATAACATACTTCAGGGTCCACTGGATGCCCGCAGGGGATGGGTAGCACGGGTCTAGTGAAACCAAGAGGATGAATATCTGTTTTGATTGGAAGATTATTGATCTCTCTCCAAACTTCATGCACCATTAGGCTGGGATTCTCCTGCCTGTTCATTAACGCCAGCGTGGAAGCTTTCCTCTAGGCTTCTCTTCACTTTTCATTTACACCCAACGTCAGTCTCGGCAGCCGATTCCCTGTAGCATGTACTTGTAAAAACAATCAGTTACACAGGACCACAGTGTTGTTTGGGCAGCTGAGTGCAACAGAAAGAGCACTGAACTTAGAGTTGTGCATTTGCCAGTTTTTCCAAAGGATGCTGTCTCCTATGTTGCACCCACTCTCTAGGGATTATCTCCAACTATAAACCGTGGCCCAGAAAACTGCAGCTACCCACTAAAAGCCCGTAGCTCTGTAAGTGATTTTGAAAGCATAGTGTGATCTGTCTGTCTGTCTGTCTGTCTGTCTGTCATTTCTTTTAAGGCAAATTTCATGTCAATTAGCTATTAGTAAGAAAAGTCTTTGAAACTTATTGAGTAAAAGAAATGATTGATGTACTATACACTAAGTGAGTGCCTACTCTGTGCAAGCCACTGCACTGGTCTTTTGAAGATTAGCACTAAATTCTAGTAGTGTGCTCTTTGTCTTTGATTTATAAGAATTAAATGGCATTGTAGATAAGAAGTATTACAGAGGCAAGACTCCATGATAAAAAAGAGAAACATGTTGTAGACATATGAAATTTGACCAGAACAGAGAAGACATGTGAGTAGTCAATCAAGTTTTAAGTAAAGGAAATGACATCATTGTTTAGTATCATAAATCACAGACATTGATTGTCTCATGGTGTGAAAAATGGTTCACATGTCAGAAGCTGTGAAGTGAAGTCATATTGAATTACATCCTGCCTAGTAACTTTTATCCAGATATGTGGTGATAATTCCACCAAAGCTTAGAAAGAAACCAGTCTAGCTAAAATGAGAAAATAAATATCAATACAATAAAGTAGTAAATGTTACAGAAGTATTATTAGTGAGGTTTAGCCTAGAATATTTTCCAATAAGAGCTCTTGGGTTGCAGTCACTAAGCATGTTCATTATCCACTCTTAAGGTTCTCTGTGTTTGTTGCGTAGGTAAGTATTCCCAGCTTCTCCTCAGCTACTGTATAAACACTTGGCATTCCTCTAACTTTAACCATCAGGTAACAAAGGCTATATTTTCTTACTGCAGTACAACAGTCTTCTTTCAGAGAGGTCAAGTGACATGTTATAACCAGTACTTCGCCCTCCATGCAAAATCAGTCACCCTTAAGACTCCTTCAACTGTACCTGTAACTGTCTTGGGGGCTGAGGAAAGAACAAGAAGTTCAATGCGTTTTCCTGTTGATTTTTTGTTTGACTTTTTGCTTCCCTTTCTCCTGTACATTTTGCCTATTGTTCCTAATGTGTCTAGGCTAGAGGGATGTAAAAGATAGAAACGAACCAGATACAGCAATTCGGTCCTCTGATTGGCTTTTTCTAAAACACCATTTAAATTTCCATTATCCTTGTAGAGAGCCTACCTGGCTCTTTGTCTACATACACATTCCTGTCTTCTCAGAGGCTCGCTCTTCTTCTTAAAGCATCATTCCTCTTCCGAGTCTTCCAAATGCAATTTGATCCATGCATGTTTCTATGTGTTCCTCTGCTCTTTTTCTGAATGTAGTCCTTCCTCTGGCTCGCTCCCCATGTAAGCTGTGTGCATCCCACTAGATAACCTTTATCTATGGAATGAAACAACCTTGATAACTCACACGTATTATATAACCATGTGCTATATGCTTTACCTAGACTTTTTTAATCCCCACAACTCTTTATGAGTACAAGTATTATCCTTACCTTATAGATAAGAAATTTAAGCTTAAGAAAGCTTAAGTACCTCCCCCCCACCCCCCCGAGATCCTACAGGTTGAATGTGGACGAAATTGCCTGGGGGAGCCCATGGAATTTGGCATAGACTTTACCAAATCTTCTGCCTTTTAAATTTATATTTGTTTTCTCTGGCTCACACTACATGGTATTTGTAGGTGACTCTAGGAGTACAAGCTAATCTCATGGATGTTTCTGCTTCCCTCTACCTTCAGCAGCTGGCCAGCCCATTTGCTCTTGCTCTTGTTCTTGCTCTCTACCACCTCTCACTGTACAGCTTTGACTGTCCTAGCATTCACTATGTAAACTAGTCTGGCTTCAAATGCACAGAGCTCCATTTTCCTCTGCCTTCTAATGCTGGGATTAAAGACATGCACCACCATGTCTTCCTTTTTAGTTTTCTGCTTGTACTGGCCATAAACTAGGAGCACCACAGGCATTGCTCTTCAGCAGTGTTGCAAAAGTGCTTCTCGTAGCTCTACCCACAAAAGTAGACGTCTTCGTGAATCAGACATCAGAGCATCAGAATGACTTCTACTCAGAAATCCTCTCCATCTTTTTTTTTTTCCTCAGAAACCCTATGGCATGCTGCTGGTGGGACTTAACAGTTTAATAGTTCACTATTAAGTACTCCTTGCTTTTGACACGATTTTCTAAATGATCTTTTCATTTTGCTGTCTGACATGTCACTTTGGAATCTCAGGTGAAATTTCCATTTCTTTTTCATCAGGCAATGAAGACAGATTACTCTGTGCCTTTGAATTTCTGTTTCTTCATTTGAAACAGTGCTGGCAACTTTTTTATTTATGTTCCCCATCTCAGGGTTGTTATAGGAACCAACTAACACTAATCCTGTTCACACTTAGATAATGTAAAATATTTTATGAAATATGGTGGCAGTTCTTCACACAGCTGTGAGAGTTACTCCTTTCTCTCGAATACATTTTCTTACCGTGGGTCCTATGAAATAGCTCTACTGTCCATTCTTCATCAAAGAGACCTCCAGGATCTACTCGGAAATCTTTCCTTTGCAAAACAATTTCAGACTCTTCAGCTGAAAGGTCTTTCTTTCCTCAATCTCTCCCCTCAGCCCTCTGATGTACTTGTTAGGAAATTTAATTCTACCTGCTTTTATAAGACTGATGCAAACACCAACAAAAACATCACTGTCTTCATTACTAATACCAGTGTCTTCACCATGACCATCACTATCACCGTCACTATTGCCATCATCCTCATCATCACCATTGCCACCATTCAGGGACTAGATACTTTGTAGTTACATGGAAAACCAATTATATAGATAAAATTCTTGAAAACTATAGAGATGAAAAGACCTGATACAGATGCTCATCTAGAAAAACTTTAGTATTCCTGATTCTGTCTAGCATCTTTAGGGTTTTAATTTTAAAATGTACTTTTCATTAATTCACTTTAACTCATTTGTGTGTGTGTGTGTATGTGAGAGAGAGAGAGAGAGAGAGAGAGAGAGAGAGAGAGAGAGAGAGA
>NC_034595.1:19892258-19911692 GCF_900095145.1 Mus pahari | reverse complement strand
ATATATATATATATATATATAAATATGCACACACACTAAAATGTTCATACCTAGCAAATTGCCTAGATAAGAAAATTAAATCATGTGTGTATGTGTGTGTATATGTGTGTGTGTGTATGTGTGTATAGAATTTGTGTTATATGCATAGTATGTTTATAATTTGGAGTTTTTCATACCTTGCATTTGATTTATTAAAAATTATTTTTGTGTGCCTCCTACATTGAGTTAGCTCTTCAGAAATTGCAGTACAACTGCTAATGCAAAAGATATTCTCTTTATTAATTTAGTTTAAATTTGGGTAAATTGAAGAGAGAAAATAATTGAACTAGATGAAGAAGAATCCACTCAGCATAAGACAATGAAGCACGGGCCACGGAAGAGGCAGCCTACTTTTCAGAGCTCCTGTCCCATCTCAGCTCCCCTTTAACAAACTTCTCAGAGAAATTGGTCTAACACCTTTGGTCAATTAGGGAGATGTAATATTCAGAATTCATAACTTATCGCTACTCTGTGACACCATGCTGATCCATTTTGACATATCATCCATAGTCTAGCAAAGAGACCGTAGGTGGTATGATTTTTTTCTTGAGAACATGTTGATTGGTATCATAGCTTAGAATATTGATCAGAAAATGTTCACTCCCCAGTGAACAGACCATACCTTCTCATCCATTTGATGTAGAGTTTGAGTCTGTCACTTATTTTAACAAATGACATGTTAGCCATGTTAACAAGTATAACACATGCAAAGACTAACAATGTGCTTATACATTCATGTTTCCCTCTAGCACTTTTTATTATCTATTACCTCTGTGAGGATGTCATTTGCATGATTCATTAGCCCAGAGAGAGATGGGCAGAGTGAGACAGACAGAGAAACAGAGAGATGGAGACAAACAGAGCGGGGAGGGAGAGAGTAGAGAGAGAATGTGTATTGTTTGCATGCTTGCTACACAGAGTCAAGCTGAATTTATGTTGGAGAATGTGGACTCAATGTAATAACAGGGCAAGATTTAATGCAATCTTGAATATCAGAAGAGGTGTTTTGAGTCAAGGAAAGATGCTCCTATTAAAAATAAACTTAACCTTTCCATTTCTAGGTCATTTCAATAAACTTCCTACATTTTTGAACTCTGTTTCTTCATCTTTAAATGGTGTTAAAAACAAATCCAAACTCTAGCAGTGAGGTCTATTTGTAATATCAGCTATTTGGAAAGCTGAGGTAGGAGAATTGCTTGAGCCAGCTGAGTTAGACATAAGGCTACACAACAGTGGAGGAGGGACTGAGGTAGACTTGAGACAGCTCCACTAAAATACTAGGACTTAGATCGCCAGCACCCATTTTAAAGCAAGGCTCAATGTGTCTGTAATGATAACACTAGGAAGCATGGGAAGACAGGTGAATTCTCCATATCTTTGTTCAGCCAGCCTAAACATATCAATGAACCACAGTCCTACTGAGAGACTGAGATTTGTAAATAAGATGAACAGTGATTGAGAACAACATATGTGTATGTGAACTTGCATGAACATATATGTATATCTTGGTGTACATATGCATACATTTTACACACACACTAAAATGTCAACAACTAGAAAATTGCCTAGATAAGGAAATTAAATCATGTATGGAAAGCACCTGATGCACAATTATTAGTCAATATTTATTTATTTATTTACATCACAAATGCTGGTTCCCTCCCGGTCCCCCCTCCACCCCCAAGAGTTCTTTCCCTCTCTCCTTCACCTCTGAGGTGGTAGCTCTCCACTATCACTCCATCCTGGTGCATCAAGTCTCTGCAGGATTAGGAGCATTCTCTCCCACCGAGGCCAGACAAGGCAGCCCTCTACTACACATGTGTGGAAGGCCTTAGAACAGACTGTGTATGCTCTTTGATTGATGTCTCAGTTTCGGGAAGTTCCTGGGGTCCATATTAGTTGACATTATTGGTCTTTCTGTGGTCTTCTTGAGCACCTTCAGTCCTACCCCTAACTCTTCCATAGAGGTCCATGACCTCCGTCCAACGTTTGGCTGTGGGTATCTGCATCTGTTTCAACCAGCTGCTAGCTAGAGCCTTTCAGAGGGCTGCTCTGCTAGGCTAGTGCCTGCAAGCACAACATAGCATCATTAATAGTTTGAGGGATTGATGCCTGCCCATGAGATGGATCTCAAAATGGGTCAGTAACTAATGGCCATTCCTGAGTCTCTGCTCCATCTTTGCTCCTATATTATTTTCATCAGGACCAATTTTGGGACAAAAGTTTGGTAGGTGTGTTGGTTTCTCCATCCTTCCACTGAGGGTCCTGTCTGGCTACTGGAGTTGGTTTCTTCAGGTTCCAGATCCCAATTGTTGTCCATTTCTGGTAAGGTCATCTGCATTGACTCCTGGGATCCTCCCTCACCCTGGTCTTTAGGATTTCCTAGAGAATCCTCCCAACCACAACTCCCCTCAGCTGCAGATTTCCATTCACTCTCCTGGCCCTCTGTGCTTCTCTCCTGTCTCTCCCCATGCCTGACCCTTCCCCCTATTACACGCAATACTCCCCTCTCTCACTCAAGTCTCTCCCTCTCCTACCTCCCATGACTGTTTTATTTGCAGTCCTAAGTGAGATTTAAGTATCTTTACTTGGCCTTCCTTCTTGTTTAACTTCTTTGTTTATAGGGGTGTATCAGGGGTATTCTGAACTTTTTGGCTAATATACACTTATCAATGGCTACATACCATTCATGCCTTTTGGATTTGTGTTATCACATTCAAGATGATATTTTCTAGTTCCATCCACTTGCCTTCAAAATTCATGATGTCCTATTTTTAATAGATGATTAGTATTCCATTGTGTAAATGTAATCTAAATCCAAAATCTATAAACTCAATTTCTGGTTGCCTCCTAGAAAACTAAGCGACGTTAAATCTCCAGGCAAAGACTCTCCCCAGATTTTCTGCCTTGTTCTGATCAACTCTTTGGTGTCTTCACCAGCCTCCATTTTTTCCTTCAGTAATGCTTGTAACATTTCCTCCCTTTGCTTGAGAAATCACACTAAGCACACATCACTCATTGACTAGTCTGTGATGATTTGTGCTTCCAATGTGTGTTTATAATTATTCAGCATTATCTTAATTACAATGATGCAAAGCAGAGCATGGGGGGTATTTAAAAAATGGTGCAGAAAAAAAATATGCCATGAAAAATAATTCACAGTTAGATGACGACAAGGCTGTGGTGTTGGTTGTAATTGGAAATAGCACTATTAATACGATAGCCATTCATTCTATATAATGAAAAAAATTGAAGCACTTTTTGCAATTACCCCATTCCCAATGAAATTAACATTCCATGGCATTTTCCATAAATGGTTCGTTTGCATACATCGGTGGAGACAATTAGCCTGGAGCTGAATGAAGTCTGCAAGTGGAGATAGGATAGAATAGGGAGAGTCAGACATAGCTAAGAGGAGAAAGTTGCAAAAATAAACTCATCCTTTGCTTCAGGTGAGCAGGGAGGATGCGCAAAATATCTAGTATCTCAGAAAAGTAGTAAGACTTTCAAAATTAGACTTTAAAATGAGTGAAAACCACAAAAAAATCATGGTATATTTATTGAACAGCTAAAATTGTGTTTATCTTGTCTCTAATTCAATATACTGCAAACACCAAGACCACTGAAACTGAGCCTATGTGCATGAATCCTCCAGTCTTTCCAAAATATCTGAGTCTAAGGTTAAATGGCCTACTAATCTCTACTCTGTTTCTATGTATCTTCTGAGGTTGATGAGTGGATGCTAAACTGCACCATGCCTTGATTTAACTTTCTCCTTCATTACAGTCAATGTTAGACTCTAGTTGTACAGACAACTTTTCAGAGTAAGGAAAATATCACTGAGAAGCCATTCTGTAATAGAATAATGTTCAATTAGGCAACCTCTGAGCTATATAGACATAGTTTTCAAGTTCACAACATAAACTATGCCACTTGAGTTCTCCTTTTCCCATCCAATTCATATATGATTCATGTCTTCTCATCCTCCACTTGTTACGTCTAAATCGATTCATTATCCTCCAAAATATAAATCTTGTTGTTTCTTTTGACATTGCTGTTAAGATAAGTGTCTCTGAAATGGCATCAGTAACAGTTAAAGCTGCATAAGACTGGGCCCATCTCCATCCCATCATTGAATAGTGAAGGGTCAGTGAAGTTTTAATCCTCTCTAAGGAACTGTGGGCAAGACAGTGGTTGCTTAGATAATGGGAGTTACATTTCACAGCCATTGGTAAATTCCTCAAGTAAATAAGCTCTAAACTGTGCTCTTAGAAATAACCCTAATGAGGTACAGTGGTGTGTGCAGATAAAAATAAAACGTGAAAGCAGAAGGTGGTACTCAACTGAAAAGAAGAGGTTTGACCCGAGTGGTCAGATTATGAGAAAAGGCAATAGTGGGTGAATATGATAAAAATTTATTTTATATGTATTAAATATATGTACATATAAAGTTGAAAATTATATGTATTTTCTTAGGTTAGGGCATAACTAGCCTCATTGAATAAGTCAGTACTCATTAGAATTGGAAATGGATGCAACTGGATTACTATATTGACTCCATTAATAATTGAAATCATAAGTACAATTTGAATTCTAGGTTTAATTTCTTCTACAAAAAGCAAATTACTGAAGGGTTTATTGCTTATGAGTTGTTGTGATTGTTAAATTGGGGCATGGTGGTACTAAAAAAGATGGTTTAGCCACTAAGAGCACTGGTTGTATTTCCAGAGGAGCTAGGTTCGGTTCCCAACATGTACATGGTAGCTCACAACAATCTATCACTTGAGTCCTGCAGGGTGGTTGGCGACATTTACCCTACCACCATCTTCTAGCCTCTGAGAGGAATGCAAAGACACAGTGCACACATACAGAGAGAAAAATATCCATACTAATAAAATAAAGAATAATTGAAAATTGATGCATGGTGAAAAGCTTGGAACAAATTGCTCCTGTCTTCACAATTATCACGTGTCTTTCCCCTAAGTCCCCCATCTAATGATATATTGACGTTTGTTGACATCTTTGATGGGGTCGCTCTTCCCATAAAAATCATCCAATAGATATCATCTTATATGTTATGGAAACTGAAATTGCCAAGCTTAGCATGCAACTGAGATCCCTTGGTGACTTGCAGAAATGCAAGATCCTTACAGAAATGCTGAACTCAGGCTATGCCAAGTGACTCTTCAGTTTTTTACCTGAAGACCACCACATACTGCTGCATCTCTGTGCTGTCTAGGGCAGCCTTCCGCCTTCTTAGATATGCTATGCCTCCCCGCATGTTCAAGGTTAGCCCCTGCCACTATGCTTTTACAAAGCTAGGTAGTTTCCTTTCCTCATTATTTTCCAGTAAATTGAGAATTCTCTCTGATGTTCAGAACAACTTAGCTGAGCTTTAGTTTTACCCTAACTGGATATAATTCTTTGCATCACAAGGCCCTTTTGGGACTACGCCGGAAACTACCTGGATGATTGGCTTCCAGTGAGTTTGCACTCCAGTCTCCAATTGCTTTCAGTGCACACATCTTCTCTTTGCTTTCCTTCTCTGTATTCAGATACAGTTCAGGAGATAGATGCTCTTCATGGGAAAAGAGACAGGCAGGAGGCATGCGTGTCCTCTTATCAACACCTTCCTTTCTCAGACATCATTCACTTATTAGAGACCTGCAACCAGCCACTCAGCTGAAGTCCTGTTTCTGCATCTCAGCTTTCTTCTGCTTTTGGTTGGTTTTGAGCCCAGAGGTCTGGGCCCGAGAATTTGTGTTTAGGTACATGGAAAGAATTAAGGAAAGGGGTAGGAATGAATCCTACAGTCTCATAGATATGAAACCAAATAAAGGACCTCAGATTTCTGCTCTAATTTTAAATTAAGATTTTTTTTCCTTCCATTATGATTACTAAACCATAGTCACTGAAAGTAGAAGTAAGAACCATGGTATTTCACTTCAGAGATGATGGATGACGTTAAGGGTGACCACGGTCTGAGATGTCTTTCAGTGTACCTTTTAATAAGTTTTATCCTTTTAGAGTCACCTATTTTATCATTCTGAATAATTATAATGATGTGTGTTCTGTTCCTTCCAAAAACAAAATTTAATCAGTTTTATTGTTGTTGTTGTTGTTGTTGTTGTTGGACTTTACTCTTAGGAGATTGCATTCTAAAATGGAAAGATCTTTTACTGTGGAAACAACATACATTTTTTTTCTGATTTTTTCTTAGTATTTATTTCTCTTCCTTGAACTTCATTAATTGAATCCATTTCTTTAAAAAAAAAAAACACAGTCTGCTTTATCAAATTAACTCACAAATAAAAATATCAAGCAGGTGGTTTAAGGAAGTTTCTCAAGCATTTGCTTAATCCCAGGCTTTCTAGATCTCACTGAACTCTGTACAGGTCACATGACCACTCTAAAGCCATGGCATGTCAATTAGGGTTTTATACTTTCACCATCCATTAAATTGTTACGTACATATGCAACACACACACACACACACACACACACACACACACACACACACACACACACAAAGTAAACTATGATGAAGTTGCACCTAGAAAAAGAATTTGTTCATATGCTCCATTGTATCTCAGGTACATTTCATTCTTTACTAATATTCCATGCTTTTGTTCTTTCTAACCTTTATATTTGGATCAGGGGAGATTACTCTGTAGTTAAGGGTGCACCTACTACTCTTTCAGAGGACCCAGGGTTCAATTCCCATAGCTCATAACCATCTTCCACTCCAGTTCCAGGGAACTGAACAACCTCTGGCCTCAGCTAAAACTCGTATTTTGGTGGTACACAAAATTTTACCCAGGCTCACACACATTTAAATAAAGTAAAACTTAAAGGAAAAAAAAATCTGTGACCACATTACCCTGACTGTGCCCGAATTTATCTACACTTTAGACTATATGTACACTTACACCCTTCTTCATACATACACAAATAAAGTACAGGCTAGGGTCCAAATATTAGAAAGAACATGTATATTTTTTATTTATTGAGTATGGATCTGTTCACTTATTATAATAGTTTTCATTTCCAACCATTTCCTGTAACTTTACTCTTGAATAATATTTCCTTTTATTTATGAACAACATTTTATCATTCAGTCACCTGCTGATTGACATCTAGGTGTTTTCTATTTCCTTGCTATCATAAAAAAATCAGCAATAAATATGTACGTGCAAAATTCTCTGTGGTAGGACATAGAATCCTTTAGGTATATACTCTTGCATTCGTATGTTTTTATTAATTTTGTTAATTTTATTTAATCCTTTCAGGATTGTTTTTCAGTACGATGCAGAGACTTACTGCTAGTTTCAGAGCACTTAAAAACTTGACAGTTCTTCTGCTGAGACAAAAATCTCATTATATAATGGGCTCAGAACAACAGTCATTACAATTCTACATTTTTATTCTTTAGATAACTGGCCCTGGATAACACAGAGCTTAGTTTGCATTGCATACTTCCTAAACTAGCATTCACATCACTCTATCCATGTATTTCAGTCTAAGGAGATATTTGCTGCTAAGGGTCAGACGGAAACATCTAGAGACACTTTTCTGTAATTATACCTTGAGGAAACTGCCTGAGAGAAGAGAGGGTCTCAGGGTATGAATGGGCATCCTATGATGCCCAGATGAATTTCTATAATCAGAAATTGTCCCTTCTTGATGTTGACACCACCAAGATTGCCAAACTATACATTTTGCTAAGTACCTTGATTTGTCAGTGTCTTCTCCAGTCAGCAAACGTAAGAAATAATGTGTTCTTTTTCATATATGAGAGATGGCATGAAATTATATCTGCAAAGTGCTTTTACCGATGTCTGGCCTATCATAACTTCTCTTCTAATTACAAGAAACAAAGAATGAACATCCCTAATCTACAAGTGAATTTCTTCATGATTTAATATTTGAAATGATTTGAATTCACACTTGAGGGTTTAAAATTTTTACATCTTGAAAGCTTTTTAGATTTGTTGATACAGAGTGACCAAGCAATAAAATATCCATGTGATTATTCCTAAATTAAATATCTCTAAAATATGAAACAAGTCTCTAAAATATGTCTCATGGATTTTGAGTAATATAAAATTCATGCACCGGGGATATTGTTAACAGCACAAATTCAAAGATTGGAACTAGAAGTAGCCCTGATGTGATGGCAGCTAATGTCTCAGGATCTTGTCCCTCATGATATTATCTCAACCCTCTGTGACAGGATTATTCTCCTTTTTCTGGACTAACTCTGCTTTGCTTTAATGTGAAACTTTCTCAGCATAATTCTTGAGGACTTGTCTCAACCAAAGAGCGGGGGATGTTCCTATTCTTGGTCTAGAATTATGTTTCTATTAATATAGCCTTAGACTAGACCATAAGGTCACCTATCAACTAATAGTAAATCTCAGTTTCTCTGTCTCTCTGTCTTTCTCTCTCTCTCTTTGTCTCTCTCTCTTTGCATGTTTGTCTGTCTCCTTTTCTTTCTCTCTCCTGAATTATTGAATAAGAATGAAAAGGAATCTAGGCAACACACAAGTAGTATGCTGTGCAAATCCTTCATTATTGTTGCAGAATCTTTCCTCAAATCTGCTTGAACACCTACCCATAACATGGATATACAAGGACTAACATCTTTAGTTTTAAATCAGGAGGTGACCAATAATAGAAAAGGGTGGGCAAGGAAAAGCATAGCATCCGAGGTGACAAGTGACAGGAAGTAACTCCGTCCCTGGTGCCCGTCCCCCTTATCAGGACAGAGGCTGGACTGTGAACATCTTCACAGGTTATCACAAACTCTAATGTTGTGAGGAGACAGCTCAGCACTGCAGTTCTATCACAGCCTCTGTCTCCCCTTCTCTTTATCTCTTTCTTGTATCACATTACTGCACCTCATTGTGCACACCCAGCAAAATGAGAGCATTTCTCAAGATCCATCAGCCAGTGCCTGCTGCCGCCCTGGGCAAGTGGCTCCCAACAATGGATCTCTATTATTTCACCAAAAAATATCACAGAAGGAATTTGTTCTGCACCACTGGAGACACGGTTTTCATGTTCCTCTGCTGTCTTATCTCAGCATTTGGCTGTTCACTAGGAAAGAAATATCGAAGAGAGGACATATCTTTAATACCTATCTGAGCCAGTTTGCACAAGGGATTAAAAAACAATCAGGATTATTTAAGCTTGGGATAAAAACAATTCCAGAAATACCTTCAGAATCCACAACTGCATGGCAAATCGACATAGGTATGTAAGGTGCCTCTCATATTCCAGAGGCTGATCCAACAGAGATGGATCAGCCTATCCTTCATCTTCTTTTCTCCTCATTTGATTTGCATTCATGTGATGGCTATTCCTGGTTGTCAACTTGACTACATAAGGAATGAACTAAAATCCAGAACTGGAGGACACATCTGTGATCCAGAAGCTTAAAGACTCGGGCTTTTGACTCAGATCTTGACGCGGAGCACTTAAGGCATACTGGCCATGAAAAGCTTAGGCCTAGGCAAGGTAGAAAATATCTTTAATCCCAAAAGACTGAGGCAAGCAGATATCTGAGTTCAAGGTCAATCCACAGAGCAAGTTTCAGGACAGACAAGGTTTGGGAACTAGAATGCTGGTGATAATGTAATAGAACAAGGGGAAAATATTCCAGTTTTACCAGACAGTATGACTTGGCCCCTTTCACCATCTGGCTCCAGCTTTAGAGTCAAAAATAGAAGGCACTACTGGGACAATGGATGCTGGTTAGCTGGAGCTAAGACATTAGTGGTGATTAAGAAGAGACCAGCATCCCTGAGGTGACATCTGGGGAGTAATGCTGGTCTCTTCTTAATCACCAGATTTCACTTCAGTGATGATTCACTTGCTAGGAATTAGGTTCAGGTTTGCTTCTTACACACTCCTTCTTGACCTGGTCAGCACCTATTGGAAGGATGGTCAGCAAGCTATGGGAACAGAATCAGGAGAGACACAACCAGATGACGAAGCATATATTTCTTTGTCTCTTTCTCTAGTATTTCTCTGCCTTCTACAAATAGCCTGGTTGAACTTTAAGTCAGAGAACAGGAGTCACAGAGTACTTCTTGTGTGTTTATGATCTATCAAAGGATGTGAAAGGAATAATTCTGATCTACTGCTTTTTACTGGCAATAGTCAAGTTTGAATATCATGGTGTCAAGGGTCAGCATCAACAGTGACTCAGATTACAAATACTTTAACCTATGTCTAACAGAAATGTTTTATTGTTTGCGGTTCAGAGAGGTGAGTGAGGTATTCAGTGTCACACAGTAGCTGATCCTGGAACTCTAATCTTAATTTCTTGCCTCCTGATCCACTGAGTTTCTGCTTCAATGCCCTTCCCCCCAGTTTCACTCCTTGGATTTAAACTTGGACTTTTATGTTGCAGTGCATGACCGGCAATTTTTTTTTTTTTTTTTTTTTTGTCACAGAGAAACGAGAAATTGGAATTATAAGTCATTCAGTGGAAAATTCCAAGCATTACAGAATGCCAACTCAGCGTCAATCTATTATTGACTGTATGTTTAGCTAGCCTATTCTAAAGTGTTTAATATTGAGAAATAGGATGTATTTATAGTTTAGCTGCATTATTTTCACTACAGAACCCATGCTGATTGATGTGGCTGGCTAAGATGTGTTTAAATTTGTAACCATCCTTTTGCACTGGGGTGGCTTGCCTCATTTTAAAGGAGCATTGCTGAGAAATATGATTACCAAAGTATTGAGAATTTTACCAGTTCTATGCTCTTCTCTTTGTACCTCTCCAACTGACCATATTATGTGTTGGTAATATACTCCTGGTTTTTCTCCCTTATTGAGTACTTCGCTAAGCATAAAGCATATGTTTATTGGTCAAGTGCCCTGTGAAGGGTACTTGTTTGTGACAAAGAGTTCATGCTATGGGAAAAGGACTTCAAAGTTTCAGGTCACTGTGGTTTCTGGGGTCATCGTCACAATTTTTCTTGTATGAAAGATGTATTCTTGTGGTTTAGCTATGTGGAGACAGGGAGTGATGTGAGGCCAAGAAAGAGGATTCAAGCCCTTCAAGCTAGAATGACAGGTTGTTGTGAGGTGACTGCTGTGAGCACTGGGAACAGAACTGAGGCCATTGTGGCTGCTGAGAAGTGCAAACGTTTTTTAAAGACTAAGCCATCTCTCAATTGATTTTTTTAAATTATCGTCTAAACGAGCGTTGGCTCACAGTAGGATGTTTCTTTTCTTTTCTACTACTGAAGCCTAGCTTACTGGATATATTGCAAAACCAGCAATATATTTATATTTGTAGGTATACAGCAAAGCTTTGCTGCTGTGTATAGCTTCTGTATGACCCTTGAAACTAAGTCCTTGTGACATACCTACACTTTTTTTTTTTTTTTCTGCAAAAACGTGTCTATTGGTCGCCACCAAAACAATGCTCCACAACAGACTTCTCCAAAATCCCAGTGCTTCTCAATGGTCAATACTGAGAAGTTGTGTGTCTAAGTTGTGTGTCTGCGTTATCCCACTGTCTTCAGGTTGGCCAGGGACAGCGTTCGAGGCTACAGGATGCCTGCTCCATGCTGCTGAGCACTGAGTCCATGGTGATTCATCTTCCTTTGCCATCAGCACAGCTGTGAAAGCTTTCCTCTTGAGAGTGGCAGGTGTAATGAAAGAGTAGAAATAGATGATGGAGCTAGAGGAACAGATGATTACTTAGCACATACTAACTTCTCCACATATGATATTCAGCATGGCAAGTCAAAAGGCCATGACCAAGTGAAGATTTAGTCTGCAAAGAGGCTGTGGCAAAGGTGTGGATTCAGAAAGGGCCTAAAAAATGAGACATAATAGTCTATGCACTATAGTTATTATGAAGTTTAAATTAAATGACTATTTACTTTAAAATATTACCTGCCATATAGCAAGTACTCTGTAATTGGGAAATGTCATTATTATTGTTATTGTAATTATCTGTCTAATGAAATGCTCTTGGCAAATTGACATGGAGCAATGTGGAGAATTTTGGTAATTTATCAACTAGAGAAATCCAATGCAACTCTATGAAGGAGGGCGTAGAGCTGGAGATGAAGGGTGCTGGGCATACGAGAGTGCAGATTTCCTTTCCTTGTAGTCCACCTACCATGAAAACAATTTCTCCTCACTGTTTTTATCTAATCAGTCTTATCAAGTGCTTTAGATTTCCTAATTACTTGGGATAATATGGTTAAAGTTCAGGACCTAGGAGGGTCATTCAGGTTTGTCCATCTGTGCAATATGACACACTGTGACAATGCACTGTGAACACAGCTGTATGATCATAGACTAAAGTCATGTCCTGCTTCTGGGTTACCACATGATCAGGGAGTAGGCATGAAGGGGTCTGTCTGATATTGAGTGGAGTCAGGGACTGGCTGACACTGCAGGACATTGGAAAGACTGGTAGGTGTTGCAAGGACACTGAATGATAATCATATTTGAACATTGCAGAAGTCCGCAATCCTGAGTCCAACACCAATGTGTTCCTGAAACGAGATGTGGAAAACATACCATGTACTGTACAAGACCCTTTGAGAATCTGCCATAAGTGAACTTGATAATAAAGTCTATTATACTCTGTTGATCTACTTTGGGTAATTTGTTAAGAGCATGTATACATTATTACATTAAATGTTAACAAAAACCTACAAAGATATTTTTTTTTGAAACTCACAAACATTTTCATTATTTACATAGTAGGTTTCATGTTTGAAGAACGGAGGCTCAGAAATGTCATGGAGGACCTCATGGCATGAAGGTTTGAACTGTATTTACATTGGGTGCAAAGAGTATACTAGCGCATTTGGAATCAATGTCTAAACTCAGGCAAAGGTAGTAGGGTTACATATCAGGGCAACGGAATAAGATAGGATTTTTAAGTTGTAGTCTAAGGAATGAAGCGAGGCTGAGTTCAGGATACCCAGACTTCTTCTTGACTCAAAGATGAATCATCTTAATGATAAAATCATTGGTCAACATAAGCTCCAGAAACAACAGATTTTGGAGGATTTTCCTCTACAATACCCGCCCCTCATTTTTCTCATGACCCTACCTGCAACTTTTATGGCTCAGTGGCTCATAACCTCATGGATTTTTCTTTCCAGCCACAAAGGCAGCAATGAGATACCTAGTCAGTGGTGTATAGTTACACAGGAATCCAGGACACTATTTTTTATTATCTTTACCTCTTTTTTTTTTTTTTTTTTTTTTTTTTTTTTTTTTTTTTTTTTTTTTTTTTTTTTTTTTTTTTACTATGCCAGTGATGTGTTTTAGAAAGAGGTAATGTTCATTTCATTTCACTGCCTATAGTTCCCATACCTGAATATATCCTCCATACAGGAATATTTTAGATGTAAAGTACAGAATGTCTATGGCTTTCCAGTATCAAGGAGCACAGAGACATACCTGTGACTGTCCTGGGAAGTCTTAGAAGAGATGAGTTAATTGTATAATTTTGGTAGTGACTAAATCCCATAAGGGTGTGCAACATATACTCTGGAGAGTCTTTAGACTTTCTGTGATGAATGGGGAAAGATATTTGATGCAGTCCTATTCACTCTCAATTTTATATAAGTGTATCATGAACTGTGACAGGCACTTTAACATTTCATTTAGTTGAAAACAGTTTGTTGGAGTTCAGGCATGCATCATTTGAACACTGTAGAAGGAGAGATACCGTGGGGTTTGAATAAATGCCTTTCTTATAGCTAGTAAGAAGTGTGGTAAGGGAAACTGGTTCATTCCAGAACATTCCAGTATCACAGCTCGCTGAAATGAAGGAGTTTTGACTTAGCTTGTCTAGTTTTTTATATTTTTGATCCTTTCTCCACAAGCAGAACTTAGCAGTGTGTGATGACAATGCTGTCTAGCCTTTCCAATCACCTGTCAATTCTCTGGCCTCTGAAAAATGGGAGTTCAATTGATCTAGATATGACAGCTGCAAGAATAATGTACTGACATGGACAGGGATGGGAAGCTGAGAAGTCCTCAACACTAAACAAAGAACTACAAATAACTAAGGAATTCTGAAAGTAAGAGACATAGTTGCCCCAGTGGGGGGGGGGGGGAACACACCAACTGGTTATCCAATATCAAATGGTCCACTCTGAAAATGTAATGTAAATAGCAATATATACAAATATATACATAGTGTATGTAACAACAATTAATGAAAAGGGAGGCCATGAATTTGAAAAGAAGCAAGGAGAGGTATATGGAGGATTTGAAGCAGCAAAGGAAAGAGGAAATGATATAATTATATCATAATCTCAAAGATAAAAGAAATCTTTTTTAAATGCTTTGCAAACAGGGGAGCAGCCCTTGTGCTAACTGTATTCCTTTTCACAAAAGCGCATTCATTTTCATTTAGAGCTTCAAGATGTTGGAGCCGGAAGGAATCTTGGAGACCATCTGTGCTCTGGCTAGGGAACATGAAACCAGCTCCACTCAACCTGGGAAGTATTGCACTTTGATCAAAAGAAAAGAAAATACCACAGATTTGATTCAGTCTTTCATACATGATGTAGTTTTCCCACTTGAAATAGCATCCACTCCTTGAGCCTGTAAGTTAACTGATAGACGCGAAATCCTGTGTATAAGAAAAGACTATTCGCTGGCTTTTCAATTTGTATTTGTTGTTCTTCACCATTTATCTTGTCTGGAGGCACTTGCTCGAAGATAAGCCAAAGCAGGCACCAAAGGTTTAAGAAAATATATGAGAGAGAAAAAACTAAAGAGTAAGAAAATTCTATCCATCATTTAGTCAGTCCCTGAAAGTTGAGAAGAGGCAGCCATTTTTAAAAAACATAAACTTGGATTTTATTTTTTTCTAGTCTTTCAGCTTTCTCATCGAACTAAGAACACTGGCTGCTTTTTAGTTGCTTTTATTTTCTGAAAAGAATTCTATAAAACATTAGTTGTTATTTTCTATGGGTGACCTTTGTCAATGTGAGAAATGGGTGGTTCTTGGTTTTACGTTAGGTCTGAGTTGTACAAAGAGACTAAAACCACTTTCTTCAGACTATTGATATCTGTGTATATCCAGTTCAAGTTCTGTAAACACAAAGAGATAAGCATTAGCATGTGTACACACATGTACATTGTTGGTTATAGGCATTCTGTATCAATGTCTCTACCATCCATAAGTTTATATTAAGGCATTAGCTTGTGTAGTCTATTCTGTAAATCATATATGCATATAGGCTCTTTTCTCTTCAAGTCTTTTTTTCTATCAAGGTCTTCAATTGACTGCATGAGGTCCCGTTACACTGTGGAAGCAATGTGTATTACTCAAAGTGTCCTGGTCTGATGATAATATCTAGAACTACCTCTATAGCTTCCTGTAAAATAGTGTTTTGCATGAATGTGAATAGAAGAGTCTCCTCAAAAAAACAGAGACTAAAATTACCCTAAAACTTGAAAGAGATGAGAGGAGCAATGGGAATATCATATGCCAACACTAGATATTGAAGTTAAGCTGTACTATGCACCAAAGATTTAAGAAAATGTTTAAGACAAAGGGAAAGCAGAGAGATGGTTCAATTGGCCAAATGCCTGTTGTGCAAGCATGGGAATATGGGTTTGAATCTCTAGTGCTCACGTAAAAGTTGGGTATGATGGTGCATATTTATAACTTTCTATAACTCATAGAAGTTGTATTTCTGGAACTTCCTGCATGATTCACGTGTTGGTAAGTGGCTCAGAGTCTCCTCTTCCCAGCAATTGATTACTGAATTTATAATATGAAAAGGGGTCCTTGAAAATCTCATAAACTTCAGGCCTTGTGCCTTAATGAGACCTTGTCAATTCAGAGGAAAGAACATTTCAATGTAGATGAAGTAGCTTCATGATATCAAGTATCAATAGTAAATGTAATAATATCACCAGCAAGTTTATGTATTTGAATACGTAGTACCTAGCTGCTTGCTTTGAAAGGTTGTTACCTTTTAAGAGGTGGAAAAGAAGTCATGGGAAATAAGGAAACACTGAGGTTATAATCCATAACGCTTTCAACTCTAGTCTCTTTGCTTCTTGTTAAGTACCATATAGGAAGCATCTGCAGCAAGCTCACACAGCCATTCTTGGAGCTTCTACTTACCATTAATTCCCCATTATCATTCACTGAATCTTTATAAGCTGTTTAGCTAAATGGAGCCTTCTGCCAATAAGTTGTTTCTGCCATGAATTCTCTAATAAGGATCAGAAAGTCAACTAATCTTTCGTATGTTCACAAGGCAATATGACCAATGAAGTCCATTGGTTTTTTATCTTCCTTGCATAAATCTATAATGATGGAGACGTGCAAAATGAGAGGAGACTAGACCTTGAACATCAAGGCAGTCTTCAGACGGGTCCATTAAGGTCCAGACTCCATGGAAGTTCCAGGCTAGATTATCTAAAGAAAGGTTGGCCATCTGGGCAGCTATGTAGGCCTGCAGAAATGGAATCCATAGTGTAAGACTGACATGCAAGTCTCTTGACACCAATCTGACTAGAGGTCCTGGGTATAAGCATGGTGCAGTGTATGGAGCTAGAACATCTATCATTATTATGTGAGTTCAAATCTCAGCTTTATGGCCTTGAAGATCATCTAATTTCTCTGAGTCTGTGTCTACTTCTAAACAGCAGTGAATGATGGTTGCCTTTTAAACTTGTTAGGAGAAGGAAATGAGAAAACATAAAGAAATGCCAAGATCATTTCCTGGCAAAGTGTTGGTGCTTGGGAACTGTGAAATTTTTTCTAACACGTATTAGAAGTGTCTACAAAAATTAAAGAGAGTGACAGATAGGCTACTGAAACTTGAGCCCACATCTATGCCCGTTTCAGTGAAAGTGCATACACATACTACTTTTTGGATGGCAGATTGGTTGCACAGTCGAGTCTGGGTATAGACACAGTATGTTCTGCAGGCTACAAGTTCTAACTTGCCAGGTAACTGGAAATCAGTGTGCACCTCTGTGTCTTTGTAGAATTATTCAGTCTATAGTTCTCCCTCTCCCTCCCTCCCTCTCTTTCTTCCTCAAGCCTTCCTTCATCACACGAACCTCTTACATTCTTCTTTTTACCTTCTTTCTCTGTCTTTTTACTTCCTGCTTCTCTTCTCTGCCCTTCTTCTCCATTACCTTCTTGTTTACAACTATTTTCTACAATATTTACCTCTATTACCAAGTGTGATTTTCCCCCCAACCTATGAGCACTTAGCTTCCTTCCTCCTCTTTCTAGCTCCTTTTTTTTTTTTTTTTTTTTTTCACATGATGGTGCGAAGGCCTCATCATCTCAGACCTTAATGGATCATGCCCATTATGCCTGACAATCTCTTACACAGCAGTCAGAAAGAGGCAGCAGTGCTGCTTCTCTCCCTGCTCCTGGTCCTGAGGACAGGCACCATCTGTTGCATTCATGCTGGCAATGGGTGAACATCTTGCTACTCTGGGCTGGTAGAGCTTAGTGAATACCCGAAGGTAACACGGCTTCTTTAGACAGCTTGATATATTGATATTGAGAGAAGTGTTGAATTGGGTCAGGAGGGGTGGGGATGAGGAGAGTAAAATAAATGATGACATCAGCCAGGAAGAGGTTTTCATGAGCACTGCTGCCCCAAGCCTGTCTGGGCTCTTGGTACTGTCTCCAACTCAGGATCAGCCAAGCAGTTGGAGGGGATTTGTTACATTGGGATCAAAAAACTTTCAGCTCAAACATTCCCTTCCCAAGTGTTGCCCTCTGCCACAATTACTTAAACATATGGCAGCTTCGGAAAACTAAATCATAAGAGGGGAGGAAGAGCTGATGGTCAGGAATTGATGAATGTCAAAGATATGGAAAAGATGTGAAGGCCAGATAAAGAAATGTGCTACAATGGAACTGTTAGGAGAAGGCAATGAAGGGGCTTTTCACCGAAATGTAGGCAATGTGAATGGCATGAAGATAAAAATATTAAGACACCAGGGCAAGGCATATATATCAGAGCCATCATAGGTGAGAAACAAAGATACAGAGGTGGGAAAATTGCTTTATTGATCTCCATAAAAACTAGAACTTCAAACACAGGGGACCCTGACAGAATCTGTAGTTGTCTAGAGTTCTAGCCTCTATCGAAAGTAAGCAACATAATCAAAAGGGAAAAGGAAAAAGCTGCTCTCAAATTCTCCTTTGGTGTAACATCCTACTGCTGAGTTAGGAGCAAGATGACGAGAAGCCAGTTGATGATCCCACCACGGTTTCATTTGGCAGATTAAATATGGCAGGGAGTTGGAGATCTGGTGGTATGAGTAGAGAGCAGGGGACATAGGTCAGGAATCCATGTACCTTGTATGGCCTCCATTGAGAAGAACCTATGTCTGAACTAAAGTGGGATCACCCCAGTGAAAGGCTACTGTATGATTTTAATCTAAACTTACAGTCACATTCATTTCTGTTAAATATGGTCCTTATCTCACCTAGGCATCATCACTTCACAGTTGTTCAAACCAAGAAGAAGAGGAAGACTCATTGCCCTCCTTACCTTTGCTATCTTTGCAGTACATCACATTCTTTGGGTATTTACTATCCACTATAACCCTCAACTTGGCTGACTTCACAATGTATACTATTTCACCACTTCACCCCATGATCTCCATTGATTTCTCTACTTCTCTATCTCTACTATTGCTACCCCATTGCCGGCTACTATCAGCTTGTACTTGGACTATGTTCATGCTATGTTCCTACACAGTCATTCTACTTTTGTTCCTCCTCTCTCCCCTTTCCTCTGTATGAACATATATAGGTACATATGTGTGCAAAGGCTGGTAGTCAGAAACACCTTAGATCTTCATGTCTCTGTCATCTCTCCGACAATGGGGTTACAGAAGCACTTGGTCACACCTGGCTTGCTTTCTTTCTTTTGAGCTTTCAATGTGACCTCAATCCTCATGCTTATGAATGAGTGCATTTACTCACTGAGCCATCTCCTTGGCCCCTTTGTTTAGGAACTCTTTATTTTCCTTTGCCTATACAATCTTCTATAAATACAAATATGACTACTCTCTAATTCGAAATGATGGTCCATGCTTGAGAGGTCCCAGAGAGTGAAGATTACAGTTAGGGCCAAGGTTGAAGTTAGGCTTCTGACTCATCTCCTGTGTCACCTCCTGTGGTTTGTTGCCGCTTCCTTTTTTTAGACTACTTGATATCTTCTGCTACAAACTCTTGTGGCATCATTTACCATTCTATTTCAGTATGTTTGTTATACAGCTCATATTAATTTGCTAATTATTAAGTCATAATCATAGTCTTTTTTCATTATAAATATCACAAGGGCTATCATAATAAAATACTACCAAGAACTTTTTTTTTTTTTTTTTTTTTTTTTT
>NC_034595.1:19881654-19892232 GCF_900095145.1 Mus pahari | reverse complement strand
CCACTGCAGGGTCAGCTGTACTGCAGTGCTCAGGAGAGGTGCAGGGTCTGATCTCCGGAGTGTCATGAGTCCAGGGCTATTTCTCCTGCCTGCTGTTGGTTTCAAAGGGTGAGGTGGAGGTGGGGATACCTTTCCCTCACCCACTAAGTACCTTTTTTTTTTTTTTTTTTTTTTACAGATACTGAGGCAGAAAAATCCAACTAATGGTGAGGGTCTCCTTTCCAGCCCATCGATATTGCTTTTTCTCTTTTCTGATATTTCTTTCTCCTTTCCCCCCTCCCTCTCTTCTTTTTCCTTTTCTTCCTTTGTGGATGCCAGACCATTTCTTCTTCCAAACGTTTGAGCAGAGGCTAGCCTCCTCTTATGGTTCTGCTCACATCATTCTTTTCTGTGCATACTGAGTTAAGTTTCACATAGCATTGCCTGTCAGAATTGTAGTATTGCAGCCTGTAGGCATAACAGGGAACATGTAAGTTGAATCTCCTTGGATCACCTTCATAGACCTGACTTGAGAAACAGGGAACATGTAAGTTGAATCTCCTTGGATCACCTTCATTTACCTGACTTGAGAAGACTCGGGAGAAGACAGCAAAAGACAGAGTTGAGGAAGCTATAATGCCACCATATGGCTCATTTGCATTGTCAATTGTGTTTCTTAGCAATCTGATTCTCCCTGTGTCCCTGAAGATGGGGCTTCCCACAGAACCTAATATCCAAATTCACCCTCTGGTTTTGACTTACCTTGCAGACACATCTGTCTAAGTTGATGATTTTTTTTTCCTGAAGAAACAGTAAGTAGGTGTTGAGAGATTAGGGAGGTTTCTCTATCAAATCTGAAGAAATCTGTCCAAAGAAAACTGAATCTCCAGTGCATGCCACCTCGTGGCATCAAGTGGTAGGAAACTCCACCTGAGAAGATATTCCCATCCTCTGCAGATGTGGGTGGAGGGAGACTGAGTTTGAAGATTTCAAAGGCATGGCTGTCTTTGGACATTTCTCAGAACAAAGGTACTGAGGCCATTTGGGTGTGTCCTGTTTTCTTCTTCTGCTTTCCTCCTGCTGCCTTTGATAATATCTCTCATCTTCTTTCTCAATCCTCCCTCTATTTTTCCTTTTATCGTCTACAGCTTCTCTCTAAACTTCTGACCTCACTTTGTCTATCCATGGGGATTTCCTATTGGTCTCAATTTAGAAACTGGAAATGTGGCCATGGGTAAGTCACCAGTGGGTTGTTGCACATACATTGGCAGATTCATGGGCTTGACTACTGGTTGCTGGCAAAGTCCCATGACTTGTTTGGAAACCCTTTTCTTCCTTTGCTAAGTTTGGGATGTGGACTTAAGTGAGCTGCATCCCACAATACTATAGCATCATCACTCAGCTGTTGTGTGCTCTCCACTGCTGCTGTGCCCATTCTGACTTCCATTATCCCTGAGGGACTTATGCAGAACTCTTAGTTTCTGCGTCCTTTCCCATTTCTCTGTATTTCCCCTCTCTTTCATTAGTAATAGTTAGCAGAGAGACTGAATTTAAATATATTATCATCTTCTTTAAAACCATTCAGTGATAAATCTTTACCATTTACATGAAATCTAAATTAAATCTTGTGTACAAGGTGTCCTCATTCTCATGCTTCATTCCTTAGCACATTCTGTGTGCAAACTCCATCACACCTACACTGCACTTTCTTCTCTTACTGAATAGCTTCCTTGCTCTGCCCTCAGATCACCACACTTGCTTCTCCTCTGCTTAGGACACTCTCATCCCCAATGTCCTCTCACTCCTACCCTCCTCTGCTGTCTTCTCTACTTGCTATGTATCATTATGAGTTCGATTTCAATAGTGCTTTTCCAAGAACGCTGCCTTGACTTTCTGGGTGGGTGAGGTGTCCTTCCTTCTTATATTATACTTCAAAAACATTGCTTGATGTTGGAACTGCCCAGATATATATCCTACTGGATTAGAAGTTATTTGAAACATGGACTATACCTACCTTTCACTATCATATATCAAGAGCTTATTCTAATTACTAAAATCCAGTCGGTGATAGATAATGCCAACACTGTACCTGTCCTTAGGCTAGTGAGATGACCTGCGGTTGAGTGTTATTAGTGGGTCCGACACAGATGAAGTTTCAGAGATTTAAGGTGGCCAGTCCCAGTCCCCCAGAGACTGCGAGTGGGTCAAGCCTTAACCTCAGCCCCATTGCCACCCTGTAGCAGCAGCTGAGGCGACACAGGAAACAGTGGAGTCCCTGATGCAGAAGTTCAAGGAGAGTTTCCGTGCTAACACACCCGTGGAGATCGGTCAGTTGCAGCCAGCCTCGCGCAGCAGCACCTCTGCGGGGAAGAGGAAGCGGAGGAACAAATCTCGAGGTAGGAACTCCTGGCACTGAGCCCGAAGACGGAAGTCTTTCCTGTGTTCCCAGATACAGGGAACCTTGTCCAGTGCCTCCCGACTACTCCTATGACTTGTGTCACTTCCCTCCCTGTTAAGCCCCCTTGAAGATAATGGGTGTGCCCCTAGTTAGAGCTCACCTCTCTGAGAACCATGCTGCCTCATCTGAGGATAACCGTAAACACTTCAAATTTTAAAGTGGTTATGAGGGAATATAAGGAGAGCCTCTATAGCCAGAACCTGCAAGCTCTTTTCTAGGGTGTTCCTACTAAGAGTACAAGAGAAGCAGTGCATGCTTGCAGAAGGCATGAGAACTATTGTCTGGGCCTGAGAAGCAAGGTCTCCTAGGAGCACTGTTAGGAAGCCACAGTTTGGAACCATGAAGAATAGGGCAGTTGAGAGCATGAGCCTCATAGATGCCAAAGAACTGATTCTTATTTCCGTTCTGATGCCGTAGCCCCTGGATCGTTCCATGAGACCTGCCTGAGGGGCAGTTGGCTCACATTGTAGTAAAATCTCATGCAATGGTCCACATTTAGTTAGAGCAGATCGGCTCATCCTTGTCCCCCTCTTTCCCCCTTTTCCTCTATCATCTCACATCATCATCATTTCCTCTGAGTACCTGTGTGACTCTGCATGTGGGAGGATCCCACGTATCATTGTCTGATTTCCGAACCTGCGCATTTGTTTGGTGAGGCCACGCGGATCTCTGGCTCACTGCTCTTCCTTGCCCCTCTCACTCCTCTCTCTACCGTAACTTCATTCCTATATCACCTTTTGTGTGTTCAAGCTTATGAATATGACATTTGAAAATACATGGTGTGCAACTTTCACTGTTTCTACTAAATCTGTGTGCTCTGACCTCCACATTCCCTCTTCTGAAATTTTCGTTGTGTGGCTTAAATAAATAAACTGACCCCTATAAATTATGTCTTCCCATTTACCCACCTTTAACTTATTCCAGGCAGCAGGCTAAATGATATGTACACTGTATATGCTTTTCAGCAGAACCCCTTTTTAGCGTGTACAATAATTCACATTTTATGGATGATATCATCAAGACGGTAAAAGCATCCCTAGCACGTGCCAGAGGATACCCTCCAACAGTGATTTTTAACCCTTCTAATGCCGTGACCCTTTAACACAATTCTACATGTATGGTGACCCACAACCATAAAAGTATTTTCATTGCTACTTCATAACCACAATTTTACTACTGTTTTAAGCTGTAATGTCAATAATTGTGTTTTCTGATGGTCTTCGGTTACCCCTATGAAAAGGCCATTCAACCCCAAAAGGCAAGCACTTAAAGACTTCATTAACTGTGGCAGTCCCAACTCACTGTGAAGTCTCCTGGATTTTCTTTGTCTTCTTGTGTTAGTACCGGTCCCCTGTGCGTGTGAGCATTTGCTTCTGTCTGACTCCTTCCTTAGATGGACCAAGTTCTTAGGGTTGTCTTCCCTAGGAAGAGGGATATTTATAGCTAGATCTAAATCAGTGTTTGAAAACATGGAAGAGTGGTGCTTGGTGTTTGTGGAGAGGATCTTGGTCCTAATTCTGTGTGAACTTTAAATCAGGATGGTGGAAAGGCAGACAAGATTGTCATATTATGGGAGGTCATATATCAAAACAGAGGCAGTTGCAGAGTTTATTTCTGGAACTCAGGCAGTAAATAGCAGTCTTCCTGAAGTCTGGAATGGTGGTGTGCTAATGCTGACCCAGTCAGCCTCCGTTTACATGGGTTTGAAAAAGTCATTCCTTTCTCTGAGTCTCAGTTTTCCAGTTCCTTAAAATGGGACTCAGCAAACTCGAAGATTGCTCTAGGAGCCTAGGGAAATAGTGAGAATGCCCAGGCAGCATGCAGCCAACATACATAAGTGCTGTGCTGTGTGTTTTCCTGGGTTGCACGTTCAGGTCACATAAAATCACACTCAGCTTTACCTATGCATCTTTATTTTTTCCAGGTTTACCAAGAGTGCTGTTCTGCCTTCTTACGGTTTCACACCCCATATACCTACATGGCTTCAAGTAAATTGTTTCTCTCTTCTTCAAGACCAATCTGACTTCAGTTCTTCATTTATCCTAAACATCTTTATGTCACCCAACCCTTCAAAACTACCCATTTTATTCTTCACAGTTTTCATAAACTATATGAAAACTATAAGACAATTGGGCAGTTTTTCATTTTACATCAGTATTTTTTTTTAAAGTCACATAGAGTTCTTTTGTTTCCTTTTTCTTTTTTTCCTAAAATCGGTCTTTGCTTTGTAATTTGTTTTACCATGTCAGGACAGACAGAATTTCGGGCTGAGATTGTTAATGAACACACAGCAGCTGAGATAAACTTTGGATGGATATTATCCCTTGTTTGTTACATGGAGTCTCAGCATTCTAGTGAATAAATCTAAGTATAGCTCTTGAATGTATGTAAAAACTATGTCCTGCCTTCCTTTTTCACAGTCATTACTGTTATCACCTCTTGCTGTCTCTTTGTAACTACACTCTGCATCTGACTCAGTCTCCCTCTACACAACAACTAGAATACTTCTCTCAAAATCTTAGACACTATTATGGATGCCAACAAATGCTTGAGAGACTCTGCCAGTGCCTGACAAATACAGAGGTGGATGCTCTCAGCCAACCATTGGACTGAGCACAGGTTTCCCAATGGAGGAGGTAGAGAAAGTACCCAAGGAGCTGAAGGGGTTTGCAGCCCCATAGGAGGAACAACAATATGAACCAACCAGTACCCCCAAAGCTCCCATGGACTAAACCACCAACTAAAGAGTACACATGGAGAGACCCATGGCTCCAGCCACATATGTAGTAGTGGATGGCCTTGTCGGACATCAGTGCGAGGAGAGGCCCTTGAACTTGTGAAGTCTCAATGCCCCAGTATAGGGGAATGCCAGGATAGGAAAGCAGGAGTGGGTAGGTTGGTGAGTGGGGAGCTTGGGATAGGGGGTTTTCAGAGGGGCAACCAGGAAAGGGGACAACATTTGAAATGTAAATAAAGAAAATATCTAATAAAAAAACTATAAATTGAAATTTCAGTATGTTGATAACATGGTGATATTACATGTTGATATTATCTGCTTATGTAAAATATTACTAAAATTTATTTTCATTTTTTAATGTATATACTAGAAATTAAAAACATCAAAATCCTATGCTAGTTAATAGTTACTTATGACCCTTGGGTGGTTTCCCACTCTTCTTGGAATGCCATCTGTGCTCTAAACTCTGAAGTAAAGACCCTGTATCATAAAGATCTGCATCCTGCTTTCTTCCCTAATATCATCTACTCTGATTTTCCTTGTACTGGTTGGTGTCACATGTCATGAACACAGCTAGCATATCATTTCTTCAGAGCTTGGGACCTGTCTAGTCCTTCCCGTGCATGGTTCTTTCTGCGTCTTCCATTACCAATAGCTGCTGTGCTGCCTGGCTCCTTCTTACCTTACATCTCTCATATCACTTTCTCCCATGTTAAACAGTCAGATTTTTTTTTCTCCTTTTGGATTGGCTACTATCTGTTACATTAGCATGCATATGAATATTCCAGAAGACTATAGCCCAAGATTGTTTTTCTGTGCTTGTTTGTTGTCTTTCTCTCTCAAATAGATATTTCATAGTTATAAACCCAATACATACAACGCATTTAATAAATGCTGGTTGAATATATAAGCATCTGAAATCACTTGTAGTTTATGTCTTTGGAATTGATGGTATGTAAAACATCCTCGATCATACTGATCTTCATAAAATGCTTCCCACCACAGGCAGACTGACTGACACGCAGCACATCAAACTAATGACATCAAAGCATTACTTGAATGTTTCTGGAGCAGTGTGATGATGGCTCTGTTGCCAACATTGGTTCTGGATGTTGGAGAAGAAGGGAAATAGTGCATATACTAGCTGGTCACCACATTTTTGTTGAGATTTTGTTGACTTAGGGAGATAACTCAGTTGGTAAAGGATTTACTTGTTCACAAGCATGAAGACCTGGGGTTCAGTTCCCCCACACCCATGTAAAAAGCCAGGTGTTGTGCTGCATACCTGTTATCACGGTGCTGGAGAGGCAGAGTCAAAAATTTCCCTGGGCAGTTATTTTTGATGAATCAATGATCCAGTGTCAGGCAAAGTCTGTCTCCTAAACTAAAGTGGAAATGATAGAGAAAGCCACTCGTTGTTGTCTTCTTATATCCACATATATGTGGGTGTTCCCATGCATATACCCAAGAGCACACACACACACACATTTGGAGTGGGGCTAGCATTTTGTAATCAAAATTCTGTATGTACCTTCTTCTTGGAGATTTATGTATTACTTTTAATTCTGTTAAGACTCTGGAAGGCCTGCAGTACACAAAGCAAGGCTGCTTGGTTGCATTCATTGTCTGTGATACCATCTTGCCTGCAGACTCTGTACTTCCCCTGGAACATTTATTAACATCTTGCCCAACAGAAGCAGCCTCACAGAAACACAACTTAGAAATGCCCCATTACCCTGCACAGGCCATCAAAAAGCCTAAATATGATGGTCTGACTCTTCTGTTGTGTCTTTCCTCCCTCTGCTGCCAAGGTGGCTGTGGGCCTCCTGGCCCAGAGCGAGAACACCTGGCTTCTCTCTGCTTCATTAGGCTCCGTGTCCAGTGTGTGGTGCGCAGTAGTTTCCAGCAGATGGAATGGGTAGCTGAGAACCAGAGCCATGGAATTGAGTACATGGCTAAAATCAGCTCCAATGTGTTTCTGTAGCTTGGGCTTCCTCCTAAGAGGCCGGGTAGATGCTAAGCTGCTGCATCGCTCATCAGACTGGGAAGGACATTGAGGGGGGGACTTGTTGTCTTCATATTTGCGACATGGTTTTATGAGGTAGCTGTTAAGTAGCCACTCCCCAGTGTCCTACAGGCTGTGGAAAGGAGGGTTTGGCACTCAAATAGAGCAGAGAAGATATCCAAATTGGAACAAGAGCTACTTGAGGCTCCTGAAGTTTAGAAAATGTTTTTTTTTTTTAAATAAAATTGCAAAGTTAATTCTCTATTGTTTTACTGGATGGTCTTTATTAAGTAAGTAAAACTGCATAATTTCTGTTTCCCGTGTATGAACTTGAGTTAATAATACCAGACTCACATGTAGGTAGAAAAATGACATCCAAGAGATACTTGGTCCATAGCTGGGCACATTATCAACCCTTATAAAAAATGGTCCTGGTATTCTCTGGCACTTAGATACACATTTAGCATCTAGAAGTTTACAAATTCACTCCTTATTTCTGGACCACAGGCTGTAACTATTTGGCACATTCTTACACCTAACTGGGATTTCTCCAGCACCCTCTCTTCTAAACTTATCACTCACAAATCTACATTCTACCATGATAGCTAGAATGATCTTTGGAGAACACACTATATATGGCTACATCACATCTCTACCTAAAGCAATTTACTTATACTCTGCATTAAGGACTGAGTTAGATGTTTGCATGAATTTCTCTTAAGGCAGATGAACATGAGTATATACCAAAAGGTAAGCCATTATACTCAAATGGCCTAAATTATAAGGTCTAAATTCCTCATTCCATATTGCATTTCACTGATAGTCCCACAAAGGCACTTGCCAACAAGTTTGACAACCCTCATTCCATCATCACAACCACAAGTTTTCCCCTAAAATCCATGTGTACCACAGCTGCCATGGATATTTGTATGTATAAACACACACACACACACACACACACACACACACACACACACACACGTCATTTTGTTTTATAGTTGATTTGGGTTTAGGCTCAAATCTTCTAACAATAATCTTCAGATATGTCCCAAGGACAACTATTATTCATGGAAGGCAGTGGTGTCTCTTCAAAGTGTTTTTTGTATAATCAAACCATGTAACATGAAGTACTTAGCACAGTAGCACATAGCAAAGCACAAGATGCACACTGGATATGTGTTCTGTAGTTTTGTCACTTGTTACTATTTGTCTGGCTCTCCATATTAGTTAATTTTAGTCATATTGTAGTCAGCTCAATAGCTCCATAGGAATATACTTACATATGTTCAAAATCAAGAACCTAGAAGGTGGAAGAAACAGTTTGATAGTGTTTAAAGCTACACTTGCTTCATCCAGAAACTGATAGGAAAGACTCACAACAGAGCTTAGGGAATCGAGAAGAAGAGGGAGAGGAACATTTCTAGAAGCAGAGTGATCAAGACCCCATGAGAAATGGCTCACAGAATAAACTAATAAGGGGTCTTAGGGGCTCACAGAGACTGAAATGACCATCAGGAAGATCGGATCTGATCTAGGTCCTTTGCATTTATGCTGTGATTGTATAACTTGGTGTTCTTACGGAACCCCTAACATTAAGAATAGGGACTCTTTAGCCTGCACTTGGGTGCCCTTTGTCTTACTAGGTTGTCTTGTCTAGCCTTTATATGAGGATAAATGCCTTGACTACTGTAACTTGTTATGATGCATTTGGTTGATATCCATGGGAGACATGCTCTTTTCCAAAAGGAAATAGAATAGTGGATCTGGGGGAGTGGGGAGGTCAGGGAGTACTGGGAAAGACCAGCCACTCTTCACCTTCAAATTTTAATTTAGCAATTTCCTCTGTGAAGCATATTCTCATTTCATGGCCCTCCTAAAAGACCCAGTGTTTTCTCTAGTCCCTCACAGTCATGGAATATTTCTTCAATGTTTACTTTATTCTCATTGTCCTTTCTAGAGGCAGGTGGGTACATGTGTCACCTTCTTCAATTTTATGGTCCTGTGAAGGAAAGCACGGTCTTTTATGCTCTCAGTAGTATAATTGTGTAGCAAAGAACTTGTCTAGGATAGCATTTTACTGCATGTAAAGATGGATGAATAGAAAGAGAGCTGGATAGACAGATTAATGGGCAAAGAAATGAGTGCGTTACTGAGAAAACTCATTGGAATGAAAAGATTACAAAGAATCCATTGAGAATTTAATATATTCTAGACATAATGCCATCATATATTATCTCATTTAAAAATATACAGAAGGCTCATGTGTGTTATCTCCACTTAACAAAGCAAGAAATCCAAGTTGACAATCTTTAAGTGATTTGTCAGAGATTACCCAACCAATAAACTGTAGGGCTGTGAATTCATAGCACACATTTAAATTACAAGATGATTCGAGTTCTGCTCTTAGCTACCCTGGCTATGATCTTTGAGCTGTGAAATTATGTCAACTTCATCTAGTAACTACAAGGAAGTATATGTAGTTTCCCTTGCATTGGCAAATTTTATTCTGTGTCATCAGAGCTGCTGAGAGTGTTAGGAGCTACAGAGTTCTATAAGGAGAGACATATCCTTTTTTGAGACAGAATAGAGCCAGGAATCCCCCCTTCAGGCTTTTTATGAATCTAAAGAGTTCTTAAATTATGGTACTAGTCCTGATTTGTATATTTTAAAGTATTTACTCAACCTTTTCAAGATGCTATACATATATAAAATGTGTCACTAATATCTCTGTCCATCAACAGTAATCGTTTTCTAATGGAAACCCAGAATCAGACATGCACAGTCATAGTGAATACATGGTGGTATTGGAGGTTGGTGTGAAACATTTGACAACAAAGAATAATTAAGGAAGGCTTCACAGAGAAAGAGGTCCTCAGAAGTTGTCTTGATATTTACCATGGAGGAAGTTGGAAAGCCACTTCTGGAAGGAAAATGAAAAGGAATCTGTAAATCACATGGGAGTGGAGATATGCATGACATTGTGGGAATACCTTGAAGGAACTCTTAACTAAACAGATGCTGGAGGCATAAGGTGCCTTCTCTTCCATCAGGATCATGTCCTAAAGTTCACTCCCATGCTTCCCAGCCTCATGGTACAGAGAACATGCAAATTCTGTTTCCTTCCATTTTTCTTGAATATAACCTCCAGTGTGGTCTTTTATCTTGGTGAACAGTCCCTAGGATACAGACTTATGTCAAGACACATATATTCTTCCTTTTTATTACTAAGTGGTTATAAATTATTCACTTAGTTGAAGTAAAATACCCAGAAACATTAATGACTTTAAATTAGTTGTCTTAATGGGTTGTAGCTCTGCTTATAAATATTGAACAAGAAGGTGCAGTGTCTAACTTTGTTGGTGGCCGTCACAGTTTGAATGATTTTTTTTTTTTTTTTTT
>NC_034595.1:19866633-19879599 GCF_900095145.1 Mus pahari | reverse complement strand
CATCCTGAGTGAGGTAACCCAATCACAAAAGAACTCACATGATATGCACTCACTGATAAGTGGATATTAGCCCAGAAACTTAGAATACCCAAGATATATTTTGCAAAACACAAGAAACTCAAGAAGAACAAAGACTGAAGTGTGGACGCTTCACCCCTTCTTAGAATTGGGAACAAAACACCCAGGGAAGGAGTTACAGAGACAAAGTTTGGAGCTGAGACAAGAGGATGGATCATCCATAGACTGCCAGACCCAGGGGTCCATCCCACAATCAGCCACCAAACACAGACACTACTGCACACGCCAGCAAGATTTTGCTGAAAGGATCCTGATATAGCTATCTCTTGTGAGGCTATGCCAGTGCCTGGCAAACCCAGAAGTGGATGCTCATAGTCAGCTATTGGATGGAACACAGGGCCCCCAACAGAGGAGCTAGAGAAAGTACCCAAGGAGCTGAAGAGGTCTGCAACCCTTCAGGTCGAACAACAATATGAACTAACCAGTACCCCCGGAGCTCATGTCTCTAGCTGCATATGTAGCAGAAGGTGGCCTAGTCAGCCATCATTGGGAAGAGAGGTCCCTTGGTCTTGTAAACTTTTTATGCCCCAGTACAGGCAAACACCAGGGCCAAGAGGTGGGAGTGGGTTGGTAGGGGAACGGGGGTGGGGAGGGTATAGGGGACTTTTGGGATAGCCTTTGAAATGTCAATGAAGTAAATACCTAATAAAAAAAATGGAAAAAAAAAAGAGCTCCTCCTCCCCATGCTGTAATGTTACCATTTCTGAAGCACTATGATTCTGGAGTTTCTCCATCCTTAGAGACATGGATTTGTTTTCCAACTTCATCACTAACTTGCATAACTTGGAAAATGACTTGTGCACCAAGTCTCCATTATGTAACATGCTAATCACACCATCATTTGATCCCTCATTGGAAGGCTGGGAGGGTTAGAGTTAATGTACATAAACTATTCCGCTGGCCACACTGAACATAGTGAGTACCTAATAAATCTGTATGGTTGGTAATTTAGAAAGCAAAGGTGATGGCTTAGATAACTTCCACCAATCTCTTTCAACTCAAATTGCCTTTGATTGTAAATGTGATTGGAAAGCACTGCTATTGACCAAACTTCGGAGTTGAAATAAACCTCTCATTTGATGCTAACCCTGCCTCGTTTGCAGTGTGTATTTGGCAGAGTTACTGACTATCCTCAGGATTGGATTCCATCTCTGGAATTGACAAATGAGGTCCATGCAGCTGTGAATTAGTAGTTTCACCCTGGCATCAGAACCTCAGAAATTAAAAAAAAATGGGGGGGGGATTTTATGCATCTTTAATGATGAAACCTTCCCACCAGGTCTCTGGATTTTCCCCTGTTGGCCACAGATGTCATCTTGAGTGTACAGTCAGCACCTCTACCATCTTGGTGATCCCCAGTTGTGTCTGAATCAGGTGTAAGAGAGTTAAACAGAAGTCATAGCACACAGCAACCTCTATAAATCTTTGCTGGTATGTCTCTCAAAGAAGTTTGCTTTCCTGAAAGTGTATGTCACCTTCAGGCAATTCCGCTTGTCCATCTGAAATGTGTCAGGGATCCCACAGTCAATTCCACACAGTCTGCCTAGTGAAAGGCAATTATAAGAGGGGTTAGCAGGAGGCTCAAGACCAGACCTTGGGGAAAGTTAAAGACAGAACTCTAGGGCACGTCCTTCATCAGAACTAGATGATATTATGTCACTTATTTTTTTCTCATATAATTAAACACCCTGAAACTCAGTGTCCTTAATCAGAAGCCATTTATTTAGTACTTACTTCAAGTAACGCATAGGGGCTTGTCTAAGTTGGATGGTCCAGGTCTGAGCAGGGCAGAACCAACTGACCTTAACTTCACCTTAGTAACAGATCATCAAGGTTGCCAGGCTTGTTCACATGCTATAGGGTTCCATAAATGTATCTCAAAGTTTTCTTATCCATCTTGCTTTTGGGTGTAGAAATTACAAGAGGAGATTTTTCTCTCTGCCGGAAATGAGCAGAGCTAGGAACACTGGATTTAAGTCCAGGAACCTTCCCTTTAAATTGCCTCTTTTCATGGTTTTTGAACTTGTATAACATGTAGGCCACCTGCCCCACCTTAGTGCTGTCTGATGCAGAATTTTGATAAAGCACATAGTTAGATGTTAGCAGCCATTTCTTATTTCGAATTCAGTGGTAATCAAATGAGTAAATGGGTGAGACTATAACAGAGGAGTTGCACATTCTCCTGTGTTTGAAGTAGACACAGTTAAACATATTGAGGCAATGTCATGGAATGCTGGAGACATTAGCCATTTTCAAGCTGTGCTCCAAATAGCAAGGCATGAGGAGTTGCCTCTGAGTGTTTGGGGCTGTTCTATCAAGTTATAGCTATACTATACTTATACATTAGGCATAGCTATACTATACTTATACATTAGGCATCACTATTTTTGAATAACTCTTAATTCTAAATTTACATGAATATATATTATATATGTAGTATTTATATATCATTGTAATGGATTGACTATGAACTCTCCCCCACGGACTCAAGGATCTGAGCATTTAGTCTCCCACTGGTGGCTCTGTTTGTGCAGTTGTGGGAATTTCAGGAAGTGAGACCTAGCTGGGCAAAGTGGATGTCTGAGGATTGAGAGGAGGATCAAGCCATGGGGCTTATAGTCCAGCATTGTAACTAACTTCAGCCTTTCTTGCTATTTCACACAGATGTGACCAAGCAGCCTCATGTCACTGCTGCCTCACTTTCCTCTCAATCAGGAACAGTACCCTCACTCCATGAGGCAAAATAAATATTTCTCCCCTTACATTGCTTCTGATGTATTTGGTTACCCTCGGAAGTAACTAATACACAAATCTGCCTCTAAAAGTTGGATTGCTGTCATTGCTATAATAAACGGACCATGTGCTTCTCTAGCCTTTGGAATATGAGAGAAATACTAAGACATTACTGCTGCATTCTAAAGAAGCCCTAGCATGCAACATGTTTAGCTTAGTAGCCATCCTTTGGAATGTGGAAGAGTAGAGGACTGGCATAAAAATAAACAGTAAGGACCACGCTTATGAGGAACAAGGATTCTAACAGGAACTGAGTTACTGGCCTTCCATGTTAAAGTTTGCACAAGAATCTGATTGTGTTCTCCTGACAGGACAAAACTTCCCACTTTTGCGCAGAATAGAAAGGAGAAAAAAATTGTACTTACTTTTCAAATACTTATTAGAATAGAAACTGTTTTTTTCTTATTTTATATGCATGCATGTACTATCATACAATGGGTACAAATATATGTAACTTAAAGGAAGCAACCCAAATTTGTCTCAAATTGAAGAAAATAGCCCGTAAGCTCTAAGGGATGGGGTTAGAAGTTGATATCATGGTGACTCCAGATGACGATAGAGTGGAGAAAACAGAAAGGAAAATAAAAGATGAGGAGATGAGAATAAACCCTACAGCCCCAGGGAACACAGTATGTACGGTCTAACTACTAAAATTCAGAGAGAGGTTGTGTTAAACAAAATCCAGCTATCTTCTCTTTTCCAAAGGTCCTCCTGAAGCATAAAGGTACAGAATCTGGCAGTGAGCGCTTAGCTGGCGTTACTATTTCTGTGATAAAACTCTGTGAACAAAGTAACTTGAGGAAGATAGACCTTAATTGGCTTACACTTCCACATCACTGTTCATCATCAAAGGAAATCAAGACAGGAAATCAAAGAGGGTAGATATGGAGACAGGAGCTGAAGCAGAAGCCATAGAGCAATGCTACTTACTTGCTTGCTTTTTTGTGGCTTGTTCGGCCTCCTTTATTACAGAATCTGGGACACCATCTCCGGGGTGGCACTCCCACAATGCACTGAACCCTCCCACATCAATCACTAATTAAGAAAATGCCTTACTTCCTGTAACTCAATCTAATGAAGGAATTTTCTCAGTTGAGATTCCCTTCCCAAACAACTACAGTTTTTGTCAAGTTGAGAAAAAAACTAGTAAGCAAAGTAGATAAAAATAGAGTGCATAACATACATTACTAATCAAAGAAGACATTCAGAGAAATGCACATGTATGACAGAATGTACTTTTCAATACAAAAACGTGTAATCTTTTAGGGACAAAGAGAATCATCAATTTATCACAGAAGAGACTGTTTATCAATGTGAAAGATACAGAATATATTTATATAAAAGCACATACAAAGAACAGCAGCTTTATATATGTAAAAATGAGAGAAATATTCTAAAAGTTAATATATAGTCAAAGTTGTAGAACATCATACATTAATCAATCCATTAAATCAAATACACAAAATTATAATGATAAGGATGAAAATATCATTGAGAAGATGAGAAAATTGACTTACATAAAATTCTGCCATGAAAAGCTGTAATGTTAACAAATTTTTACAATTGATGTGAAATTCTCTTTATGGTCTTGCTCTATCATACATTCTTGATTTTCTGGATTTGTCCCAATTTCCTGTAACTATTTCCTTTTGAATGATGATTCTTATGAGTAAATCTTTTACATTTTATCTTTTAAATATGTTGATGCTAATTCAAAGGTCAAGTTAAGGCAAGTAATCTGTATTTGCTGGTTTTATTTTATTTTTATTTATGTATTTTGTTTTGTAAGGATGTTGAAGTTAACAAATATTCATTAGAAAAATCACTATAATGACAGGTGGAAGCTATCATTTGGCATGATGATACCAATCAATCTCCTGTGGAGAGCATGTCACACTGTGCTAGTATATCTGAATTATCAGTTCTGGGAGATATAGAATCATCTGGGAGATGGGCATCTAAGCATGCCTCAGGGAGCTCATGTTCACTAGGTTAGTTAAGGTGGGAATCACTGCTCACTGAGAGAGACAGCATTTCTGGATTCCATGAAAAGCGAAAGTAATGGGAGCATATGCATTTGCTCTTCTTGACTTCAATTGGATGCCGTGTAACTAGCTAGTGTTATTACCTGTGACCTTGAATAACCCACCATAATAGACTATTCTTAAACTCTGGTCTAAAAACAAATCTGAATTTTCCTTAAGTTTTTTAAAATGAGATTACCTTATCAGAGTGACTGAACCATAAGCTAACAAACTCAGAATTGCTGTTCATGTTTTAGTTGTAAATATTTGCAGAGAACAACTGAAACATTTATCTCTTCCACACATGCCAGTATTCATAACTTGCCAAAAGAATTGTCTAAGAAGGTTTGGTGTGCACCACAGCCATACAGTCCTAATGTAGTGATCAATTGTGACTAATTGTGACAAATTGTGACCAATTTAAATTTGATCTCAAAGGCTAAGAGGCAATGCCCTGCCTGGTTAATATTTGGATGACAATAGAGTTGGTGTGATCCCCCTTTATGAAATGTTACAGCATTAGTGGAATCCATCATAGTTTGGAAGACACAGACATTTACAGTAACACTTTTTTCTTTTTAATTCATATTGGTTTTCAAGTGGGTTATATAGAAACAGCTGTAGAGTCCTGACAACAGTGCTTAATGAATAAAGCTAGACTATTCTGTTAAATGAATTAAGCCAGACAAACAGTTTGGCAAATAGTGTGATCCCACAGAAGCTGTGAGTTGAATGGAGGCTGTAAAGGCTAAAGGAAGAGTGGGTAGAAGAAAGGATTAGGAAAAGTTGACAAAGAGGGAATCAAATTCCATTTAATCTGGAACAAGAAGCTTTCCCGTGATTTTGCCTTGTAGGCTGATTATACATGATAAACATGCAACATGTATTTCAAAAAAATCAGGAAAATGGATTTCTAAAACTTTTAATCATATATATATATATATATGATTAAAAGTTTTATATATATGGAAATAAATATGTTAAGACATTGAATGGTGCAATGTGTAGATATCAAATATTACATACTGTTCCACTAGTATATATATAATTTTGTGTTTTGTGTATTGTGTAAGTAAAAAAGGAATGAAAGAAAATAATTCCTTATGATTCTGAAAATGTAGACCAGTTATTTAAACAAGTATATCAAGTGTCATTTGATAGAGATTTCAACATCCCAGAGTAGTGAAGGTCATTATAGACTCTGACTTCATTTGTGAGGTGTTTAGCTCCTCTGTTCTAGACAAAGCCAAAGAAGTCAGGCTGAGGTATTGTGTCTCCATATGTGGACCCTCTCGACCTGCTGAACCTGATTCTGGTTCCAAGGTTATAGCTCCTCTTCTCTAAGCTGATGCCTGGTGAGACTCCCAATATCAGACCCATAAGATTGCTACTCCAATGGGGATCAGGATGCAGAGTAAACAACAGTTAAGCAGTCAGTAGCACAAGTATTCAAATACAGTGTTTATACTTTATTATTAGCACATACAATATAGGACCTCGGCACTGACCATGTCAATTTTCAGACACATCTGCAATGAAATTAGTTGGGTTTCCTTCCTGTTGCTTTCTTGTGGATGAAAGCCGTCACTTTCTCCAGCAAATATGAAGTTATGAGAAGAAGCATATTTGAGGTCAGCACTGGGGATGTTTTTGTTTGATGTCTTACAACCATAAGGTATAACGCTGAGGGAAACAGCTACAATTGATATTGTTCACCTTATGAATCTGGGTGCTTTCAGATGTTATTGTAGCTGACATGAAGCAAGTTTCCCAGGCTTACAGAATAAGTCATTAACAGGACCTGGAAGTGGACACCAGTCCATCTATGACCCATGCTGCTGCCTGTTCTCCTACACATATCCTGTGTCTGCAGTCAGGGCCCCATCCAAGATTTGTATTTGCATCCCCTCGGTGGTGCAACTGCTCATGCACAGGTCTCAGAGCTTGGGGTGAAATTCAGCAAAACTAAATGCAGCCACCAAAAAGGACCCTTTTCTGAATGCCCTAATCACTCAGTTGGGATTTTTACTCATTTTCTTGACTAATTATTATTAAGAATATGCCATCTATGTAAATTAGATTTTAGAATTTTGCCATAGACTTTTGTGCAATTTAACTTGGAAAAAAAAGTGGCTTTTAATATCATTCCATGATGGAAAATGTTGCTTTGATATACAAAGCCTAATTGTCCCCACCACGTGTTCGAAATCCAAATGCAGCTAAACATTAAGGTTAAATGATGATATCACAACTTCTCCAGTTTGCATTTTACATCCAATTGAAAACACAAACCTCTTGCCTCATTAATCCTTTGCAATGCAATTTTTACCCCCCTAAATGAAATGATCCTTTTGGGACACATTTATATCCTTTTAACAGCCGCCTGACAGTTGTGCTGATGGAGTTTGTATCCAACTTTGTTACTGGATAGTGACAACTTGCCCTGACGGATATATGTACGTAATTATTCTCTCGCAGTTAGATTTAATTAATGCTTACCCTCATCACGATCTTGCAGCTAGCAGGCTTTCTCTGCAGGAGCATTTAATGGCAAAAGGATTTCCTTTTTAGACCACAGAGACTCCAAAAGGCTTTGAACAACTTTTTTTTTTTTTAAGATGTTGAAGAAAAAAAAAAAAAAGAAAGAAAAACCTCATCTAACTATGATTAATTTGTTCTCTCTTTATGTTAATGCCACATATGAACTCATTATGGCTCCACATAGGGTTGATGCTTTTAAACCTGATTTCATACCACAGATATTGTTAGTAAGAACAGTTCCAATAAACCCATAAAGAAAATTGGTGTTTTGTTTTATCCCAGGGCCTAGAAATAAACCACACTAACTTCATGTTGCATTTGTTTTATATCCATATTATACATGTGGACATTTTTCTATCCTTCTTTCCAGATGCTGTTCAGAGTTTGATAATGAATTGCTACTTCAGAGTGAGACATTTAGGAGAGAAGATAGAGGGAACAATGGAAGTAAGGATGTGAGACTCGAACAGAGATGATTAGGCAGTTCCTAAGGAAAACGACAATGATGTATGTCTAAAACTCTATTAGATGTGAATACTTAAAAAAAATCATCTGCCCCAATCCCATCCCTGTAAAATATTAATGTTTCATTTGCTTTTTATTACAGTAATGGCAGTGTCTTGTGTTTGTAGAGAACTTAACAGTTTATAACAGATTTACATAGCTTTTATCTGTAGTGATCCTTGCAATAACCCAGTGCAGCAAGCAGAGAAACTGCAGACTAGCATGACTGAGTTGCTTGCCCCTAGTTGCATGACTAGAAAATAAAGTAGTCTGGGATTAAAGATATAATATCTCAAGCCAAATCCATACTGTCTTCATTTCATTATATAGAGGGAATATTAAGTGGGGACTTAAATCGCAGTTCCTTTTGGCTTTCATTTGTCCTGCTAAAGCATCAGTATAATATCAGCTTAAAAAATGGGATCTGAGATGGATATCGTGTGTTGCTACTTGGTTTAATGACTGCATACAATATTAATGATCATTATTGCTCTGAGTCATTATGGGAGATTTCATATAGCAAGTTTCCTGAGGCCTCAAGGAAAATGTGACCACTTCTGGATGGAAGGCAACATGTCTAATACAAGACAATGCTGAGTAACCTTGACCTTGAGGCCCAAGAAGGCTAAAACTAAGTGTTAATTAAATTAGGAATATAGAATGGGAAGTGGGTATGTGTAAACCATCCCATAATACACGTAATAAAATACAAACATGAAAAAGTGAAGCCATTGCTTTTCTGGGATTAGTGGCAGGTCTTACAGACTTTACACTCACCTCTGTCATCTTTATCACAGCTATCTATGGCCATAAGCTGGGGATGGCCTCAGAAATCGCCTTTTGTGTAAATGCAACATTGATCAGAAGAGCAGGAATGGCTAATTCAATGCCATGTCCTAAGCACAGGCAGAAGTGAATTCAGACCTCTGTGTCTTCAATTTTTACAGATTTAGGGTCATGCCACAAATGTTGGTTAGATGTATGCTGTTATAGTTATCTAGTGATGTGTGCAGAATATGGATTCTTTTGTGCTGTAGACAAGAAGGATGTGAAACTAGTTACTGGTAAACGTCAAGTACAATATAAGCATGTACATTTTGAAGAAAAGGTTATAACATCAGTATAGAGCATAAAAATCATGTTGTATTCTTATGATAAGGGCCTACACTGTGTCAGGCACAGTGCTGCTTTACTCTCTATAGTATTTGATTAAGCTCTCATACTATCCACGTAAGATAGGTATTTGTGGTGGTTTGAATGAGAACAGCTCCATAGGCTCATATATTTGCCTATGTGGAGGTTAGTTGGTGGGACCATCTGAGAAAGATTAGGGCCTGGGTCCTTGTAGCAGGAGGTATGCTCCTGTGGGTAGGCTTTTTGGTTTCTAAAGGCCAAGGCATTTCCACTTTGTTCTCTCACTCGCTCTCACTCTCGCTCTCTGCTTCATGCTTAAGGAATAAATCATTAGTTCTCAGCTACTGATTGAGCTACTCCATGCCTTCCTGCTGCCTTGCTCCCCACAATGAAGGTCATAGACTATAACCCTCTGCAGCAGTGAGCCCCAAGTTAAATGTTTTCTTTTATACCCCTTATTGGTCATAGTGGGTTTTTTCATAGCAATAAAAAAAATAACTAACCCAATGTTAGTACCTTTTCTATATCCATTTGGCAAGTAAAAACAATATGACTCATAGGCAAAGTCACTTGCCAAAGACAGATAGCTACTCAGTGTCTGTGATGATTAGGGTTAATTTTCAACAGAACTTAGGGTAACATACCTGTGAGGGATTATTTTGCTGGTTGTGATTAATGTGAGCATACTTATCTTGATTCTGGGGGGGAACTACTTTCTCAGCAGGCAATCATGGGCAATGTAAAAATGGACACAAGGAGAAGAACACATAGGAACATTCACTTAGATCTATTATATGGTGGTTTGAATACGTATAGCCCCTGTAGATTCACATGTGTGAATGTTTGGCCTATATGGAGTAGCACTATTAGGAAGTGTGACATTGTTAGAGAAAGTTTGTCACTGTGTGTGGGCAGGAGGCAGGATTAGGGGTCTCCTATGACACTGAGTGTTGCACATACTCTTCTGCAGCCTGTGGACCAAGATGTAGAATTCTCAGTTCCCTTCTCTAGCATCATGTTGGTCTGCATGCTGCTATGTTCCCCTCCATACTGATAATGAACTAAACCACTGAAGCTGGAAACCAACCTCAAATTAAACATTTTCCCTTATAAGAGTTGCTCTGATCATGGTGTCTTTTTTCACAGCAATAAGACGTTAACTCAGACATATTGCCTTCGATGACTCCACCATGGTAGAATATACCTTAAACTATACTGTAGAACAAACCTTTTTCTCTTTTAAGTTGCTTTTGACAAAGGATTTTATCATAGCAACAGGAAAAGAAGCAAAAACAGTGAGAAAGCTTGGACTGAAACCCAGGTGTGTTGAACTGTAGAACCAAGCTCTTAACTGCAGCATATACAGTGTTTCATGGAGAAACTCCTGCTAGAGCAGTGGGTGGTGATGCCTTGTGCCCATAAGGCCATTATTGAGTTACTGTTGCCATGGCCACAGTATCAGCTTCTCCTGAGCACCTGGAAGAGAAATGAGCTTCAGACTACTACTCTAGGATGAAGCCTGCCCGGCTGTCTGTGCAGTACCAGCATTTTAGGTGGTTATGATAGCGAAGTAGGAGAGACATTTTATTCCAGAAATATCCTTGCCTTTAATTTCCTTTTATTGGAATTTCCGGGGAACCTGAGGGTCAAAAGTATTTTTTTTTAACTCCTTTCTTTAGATCTTAGTGTTCTTCCTCTGGTCTCTGGGCTTTGGAATGTGTTGTTCTCTCATGTGGATGAGCAAAGCCAGCATGAGAGAGGCTCAGGGTTTTCAGCAATATGAGTAGGGTCCAGGGAACTTGGACAGGATTTGTGTCTTATATTGAGTTTTAATATAGGGGCAATTTCCGTGGATTTGTCTGCCTCCTCCTCTGTAAATCTACTACCAGTGTAAAACATTGCCAGGAATACTTTATTAAGTTCTTTCACTTTCTCATATTTTAATCAGTTCTTTAAGTATTTCAAACAGGGACTTTTGATTATACCTCAATTCCCTCACTAAAAGGACATGGTTAAGTGAAAATACTTCCCATTATTCTGTCAAGGACCTAACAAGCCAATCACATCATATATAATATATATATATGTGTATTATCCTACTCTGCTCACCAACCTTTCAAAGTTCTTTTTCCTAATACAGCAGTTTCCATTTCTGGTTTTTTTACTTTGTATGCACAGGCAATGTGCTAACCTCTGGTATGTGCAGTCTTTTCCAACTATGTTACCAGATGGTTATAGGAACACATTAAGGAAAAGACAGAAGTACAGCATGGTTGAGAGCCCTGGACCTGAGCTTTGTATACCGTTCATCCTGGATATGCTATTTACATTTTCTGAGGAGTCTCACAATCAGCTTGTTACTTGAAATTTTTGGACATCATTGGGCTATCTGTGATATGCTATATCATGGCTGTAGTCTGTTGACAAAATTGTCAATATATCAGGAAGTTCCTTCCTCTCCTTTCCAACCTAAATGAAAAAAACCTGGAGAAGGATTTTTTATTGTCTTTCTCCTAAAGGACACTTGCCATAAACTCTACACATTATCTATGAACACCACTACAGGCTTCAGTGAGTCACATAGTGCCTGTAGCTGTTATTTATATCACAGCCCTAGTAATGGAGAGCCATTTCCTGTGAGCTACTCAGAGCTGGCAGCATTCCAAGCCACGCTGAGGGGGAGGGGGGGTGGAAGTCATCCCATATGCGAACTTTGCTACCTCAGTCTCAGGAAGGTTATACTTGCCACCATGACTACTTCCTGAAACGCAAGGGAGGACAGGAAACAAGTGCTTCTTGATTTTGGATCTATGCCATGCCAGGGATTATTGAATTCTTCCTCCTTTGCTGGCAAGGTGAACCTCTGATTCTTCATAGATTTATCTCTCACCTTTTAGCATGCTTGCTTACCAAAACCATAGTTTCCCTATCTTGCTCAACTGGCATATGTTCAAGTATCAATGCCATTCTGCTGTATGTCTACCATGTTCTTCCAGACTACTGTGACGGGGCACACCCAGTTAGCATAGACATGGTGCAAGACTAAAAATGGATCATAATTCCTACCTCATGTGAGTTAAAATTACTTCTGTTCTTCTTCTTGGAAGGAGTGAAAAAAAAAACATGTTTAACAGATCATTGTGTACAAATAGAATATGCCAAGGCTGTGTTAATTGCCTATAGCATGGGCAACATATCTAGCAACTGGAGTTGTTGAAGCTTATGATTCTTTATTGTGCAAACTTGAAAGTATGTTTAAGAGTTTGTTAAGATAAACGCCCCAGAAGGTGTGAGGTAAATCCTATGTAGATCTGTGTTCATATCAGTAATGACTACATTTCAGTCACCTTTAACATGCCACTGTGTCTCTTACAGAAAAAAAAGCTGTCATTTTTTATGGAAAAGACTGATGAATTAAATATGACTATGATAGATCCCTCTATTCCTACTTTATAAATTCTACTTTACCATCAGAATGATATACAATCCTTGGTCACTTTGTTGGTTAGTAGTGAGACTATTTCCCCTGTATGTGATTTTTTTTTTTATCACAGAATCTAGGGGAAGAGTGAAAAGGGTCTTCTCAAAACCACCAAGTCTGTCATTGTCAGTGTCCATTTGGGAACTAGGAAAGTGACCACTTCTGTGACCAGTGCCTATATCAAAACTGAATGCTCTTTCATGTAGTATGTACCCTATAGTTAGCATTCCTTGGTTTTGTGGGTCTCAATGTCAATGTGTAGTGAACTGCCTTTGAAATATCCAATGTTCTTACCCCAATATATGTTTAATCTAATAAATGGCAATAGCTCTTTAGGAAGAAGTTCCAATATTTCTCTCTCTCTCTCTCTCTCTCTCTCTCTCTCTCTCTCTCTCTCTCTCTCTCTCTCTC
>NC_034595.1:19864074-19866188 GCF_900095145.1 Mus pahari | reverse complement strand
GCCATTCAACATAAGTGAATCATTTTATATGTTGGAATACCATTATTCTCTGTTCATTCTCTCTCTCTCTCTCTCTCTCTCTCTCTCTCTCTCTCTCTCTCTCCCTCTCTCTCTCTCTCTAATTTTTCCTCAGTTGTTCACCAATACTACTGTACCTGGTAATGTGTAGATTAGTAACTCTGATTTTTTTAATAAATTTTAAAATAAATTTCATTTTGAAATAGATCAGTGTGGTAATCTGTCCAAAACCAGGCACTAAGAACAGGCTGAGCTCCAATAACTTACTCAAGCATGGACGCTTTTTACCACTCACAAGGGTTGTTTCTATTTTGAACAATGAAGTCTGCAACCAGAAGATGAAGTAGCACAGCAAAGGGTGTTGCTAGGGTACAGAGATCCCTAGAGAACACTCCCTGGACTCCTTTTACTGTCCTTATTAGGGCCCTTCTTCACTGGTCATCATAGTCCTTGCTACTTACATTCCTTAAACCAGAAATCAATTCCAGGAAACAGAGAAGTTTGGAAAATAACATACCTTGTCTAATAAAATCAAATTCATTTCTTTTATTTCCCTAGTGAATTTTCTCACTTAACCAAATAGCTGAGTTCCTGAAAAGTATATGTTTGTGCAAGAGACTTAACGAACTCCATGTGGGTCTTATATCGGAAGTGAAGTTGCTTACAACTTCCCTCCAGCTGCTCACATTTAACTTCCTTTTCTCGCTCTCTTCAGAGCAGTACCTTTCATGCATTCCACAAGACATATTGAACGTGGTGCCCATGCAGATGGGCGTGCATGTGTGTGTGTGTTTGTGTTATTTGTCCCAGGAGCAACTAAGAGTGTGGTGATAGAAAAAATGAGATCCTGATACTCCTCAGACTCTAATGTAAAGGAATAAACGCTACCAGAAAACATAATGTAGAAGACCAAAGCAGGATGATGAGGTATCAGAACACGAGGTCTCATATAGTGTGATTCACAGAAGGCTTCTCTATGGAGATAGTGCTAACACGGAGACCTGAAAAAAGTGATCTTCAGCGTTTTAGACAGGGTAAAGACCCTGTTATGACACTGTTGCTGAAACAAAGTTAATGAATTTGAAGGGTCAAGTTTGGAGGTGTGGAGCCTGTACTGAGAGATGTCAAGCAGGAGAAACAGACTTCAAAACACCTGTAGGCTTTGAAGCCCCATTCTCCATTAACGAACAGTCACTGAAGACTCATAAGCAGGGGTGATAAGTGACTTGATCTTCACTCATAATAATTTGTGTGGTAGTGACACTGGAGATGAGGAAACCGGGAGAATGGCACGAAGTTGTCAACCTAGTTAAACAGAGAACATGAGGATTTAACCGGAGATCACAGCTGTGGAGATGCCAAGCTTATTGCGTCCAAGGAGAAATGGTGAGGCTTGCAGGGTGGGGGGGTGTATTGGCTCTTCTCTAGGAGAGAGACAAAGAGAGGTTCAGATTAGGACTCTTGTCCAAGAATGCTAACTACCCAGTCTAAGTCTCTCCACTACACTGTGTAATGGCTTACAATATGTATGGTAAATAGAAAATTGCCTCTTTTTTATTATTATTATTCATCTAAGAAGAAAAATTAGGAAATTTTAAAATACTCATGGTGTGCTAAAAGCCATAACATGGACAAAGTGCAGGTACAGGAATCCTGAGTCTTAGCTAGTGATAATTATCATGCCACTGACATGCCCTTTTGAATGCTAACCACCTTATTATGTGCCTTATCTTTGTCCTTATGGAACAAAAGTAGAAGTTCTATGTTCTATTTACATGACATAGATTTACAAAGCAGTGTATTAGTGTTTTCTCTGCAAGAAAATCTGTGTGCCAGGTGTCTTTAGAGGCAAGAACTGGGTATCAGGTGCATTGAAGTCAGACATGTTAGCTGTAGATACTGGAGGTCAAACCTAGTTCCTCTGGAGAAGCAGCTAGTACTCTTAAATGCTGACCATCTTTCCGGAGCCTAAAACTGGGTTCTACCTGCATCCTTTTCTATCACCACAAGATACTCTTTCAATCTCTCCCCTCTTCTCTCTCTCTCTCTCTCTCTCTCTCTCTCTCTCTCTCTCTCTCTCTCTCTCTCTCTCTCTC
>NC_034595.1:19859910-19864064 GCF_900095145.1 Mus pahari | reverse complement strand
TGTGTGTGTGTGTGTGTTAAGTAGGGGAGGGTGAATTTAACATCCATGGCATATGACATTTACCCTGGATTCACTACTAAGTCTGAAGGAAGGTAAACTGGAATATCTGCCCTGACATACGCTGCTTTCTCATGGGACAGAAGTGTAGGTTGGTAGCTTTGGGAAAGGAAAAGTCAGTCTCAGAGCATATAAAATATTTCTCACTGGGATCAACAGCTTAGATCAGAGTTCTTTGTATTGGGAATTTTGGAAGTGCGTATTTGAGCCTTAATGTGGTTGAGTCCAAGAACAGATAGAGCTGTAGGTATCTGAAGCTGTAGGAAGCTAGTTGTGTACTAGCCCACAGAAATTGTTGATCTCTGCTGGTGCTGTGAAGTGTTTGCTTCCATGAGGCCTTTGGAGGGGCCGTGCGGAATCATAATCTATGGATCAAGCCTGATTTCCGTCATGCATGCCTCCTAGGAAGAATTAGATGAGGTTGCATGGTCTCTTCTGACCTCTCTGGGAAAAGCACATACTGCTGCTACTCATTTTCGTTCAAAGCAATAAGGAGCCTAAACGGATGTATCCACAAAACATAGACCCCTGCAATTCAATAGAACATGTGAAAAGAATGGAAAGACTGAATTTAAAATGATCACAGAATTCATGAAGCAAGATTCATTCACATATTCTTATTCCAAATCCAGTATTTTTCCCTAGCCTGTGTTGGATATATATGATGGATTTTCAGTACACAAAACAATTCCAAGCTAATGTGGTATATAGAAAAAATTTCCTAGTTGCTGGAAAAGGGGATTATTTTCCTAAAATCACAATGTCTGTTAAAACACTGAATTGTTTCTCCTCCAATTTCATGCTTGAAATGCAGAGAGGTGAGGACTTGGGCCCTCTGAGATTACCTCCCTGCCCTTAGAGGAGTACTCGCAGAGGAAGGTGATGTGGGAACAAGTTGTCTTAAATTACATACTGCTCATATGTTTAACCACAACTCAGTGTGTTTCTCAGTCTAAGCCATGGGAGATACAGAATGATTCCGTTCACTGCAGACATTTTGTGGAACTGTTGTGGCCTCCATGGTAGAGTGCTTCCCTCGAAGATTCAAGGACCTGGGCTACATCCCCAGCACCATGAAAGAGCACACAGAAAAATTAAGAAGAGAAAAACCCTCAATTTTAATTTTAGTTTGATTGTTTCCCCACAATTCACTCGTATTTTTCTATATTCAATTCTAGAATCAAATTTACTAGGCGTAAGTTGTATAAACTGCACTGGTTTAGGCTTCGCGATTCTGCAGGTTTTGACAAATGTACCCAGTTGAGAACATTTCACATCCCTCTGTGAAAACACCCTTGACATTTGTGAACTTCTATACCACAAGCTTCATTCCCCCACTGTAGGCAAGCCCAGATCTCACCATGGAGTAGATTTGTCTCTTCTACTGTATGACATAAGTGCAGGAATATAGTATACTCTCCTTTGTGCCTGACACACTGATTTTGACACTTATCTGCATGACTGTATATAGCTGTAGTCCATTTTCAATGCTAAATGGCATTGTTATCTAGAAATATCTTTCTATTTCATCTGTGCACCTATTGATGGACACTTGAATTCATTCCAAGGTTTTGCTACTGTGAGAGAGCTGCTGTGAATATATATATAGTACTTCATGTGGGTGTATGCTTGTTTTTCTTGGGTAAATAACAAGAAATGGGGTGTCAGGGTCATGCGATTTTTACAGAAGATCGAAATTTTGAGCAACATTTTTCCCCAAACTAGATACATAATATAAATTCTTATCAGCAGTACAAGATGTTTTTACTTTAAACACTTATCAAAGTTGATAATGTCAATGTTTGTTGAACTCAGAGCTCCCTGATGTTTTATAATGATATCACAATGTGATTTAATTTGCATTTCTTCTATGACTAAAGTGGCTTAGGTTGTCAACTTGCTTACTTGCATTCAGAATTTTGAGATAATTCTCCAGAACTTTTACTATCTTTTTTTGGATTGTTTTTGTGTCTAAGTGATAAAATGTTATATGGAAAAGTATACAATATGGATAAAGTCCTTTATAAATATACACATTTAAATATTTTCTTCTGTTTGGGGCTTAGATTTCTATTTGACTAGTTTTATCTTGTATTAAGCAAAAAATGTTTATATTTTGAAAGAGGCCATTAATTAAAAGACAGTAAAGAGGAGGTTGTGGAAGGGTTTAGATGGAGGAAGAAAAGAAAGTGCTTTTATAATAATATTATAATCTTAAAATGAAAGAAATAATCAAAAACAATCTAACTTTTTAATTTTTCTTTGCAGTTAATACAATTGCTTTTTAAAAATTTTTGACTACCCTAAGAATCTTTAAAGGCTTACCACTTAGATTAGAATTTATGATCTGCCTTTGAGGTGCTATGTGTGATTGTTAGGAATTCCTGGACTGTATTGGTTTCTTTCCGCTTCTGCTTCTAGGTCTCCTTGTAACATGTCAAAAGGACCTTTCTTTAACAACTGTGCCAAATGGCAGCTGGGTATACTCCTGGTCTTACTGCCTGGTTTGTTGCTGTTGTTGTTGTTGTTGTTGTCATTGTTGTTGTTGTTGATGTTGTTGTTGTTATTGTTGTTGTTTTGTCTGTGGGCCTGTTCTTTGCTCATACTGTGCTGACTTGGCTCTTGTGGGCTCTTGGTAAAGCTTGGAGGCACACAGGGCCAATGTCGCCAGTTTGCTCTGCCAGGCTAGTGCTGCTCCTCCCACATTTTAGAATCATCCCAGCAATGTCTTCTTTAAAATGCCTGCTGAGATGATAACCAGGATTTCATGTAAATTTTATATAAATTTGGGGGTGGCATCTTAAATTACTAAGTTCTCAAATCAATTGCACAGTATTTTTGTCCTCTTCTTTAGGTTTTTAAAAATGTTTTTGTTGGCATTTTGTACTTTTTAAAGAAAGCAGGCATGCCTTCTACTAAGCATTTCATTAACTCTGTGGACAATACTTCGCACCAGTGCACATGGAAGCGTTTTGAAATATCATTTTCCACTTGGCCTCTATCAGTCTCTACAACTACAATTGACCTCTTATATATTGACTTCATATTTTTCAGACTTATTAAACATCACTTAATCAAACAGTTATTTGATAGTTTTTCTCTTAACTGTTTGTATACACAGTCATGCCATCTGCAAGGAAATGTAGATTTGCTCCCTTTCTTACAAATTGTGATTCTTTTCTTTTCTTCGCTCTGTTGAATGGAAAAATCACAAATCTGTGTGTTTCATGTCAACAACAACTCTATAGTGTGCATATGGATGCCCCTCTCCTCCATCTTTCTATTCCCTGGGCTTATAGCTTATCCTAAATTCTGTAAAATTTGTTCATTGTTCCTTTTGTTAGCCTTTTCTTTTCTTTTCTTTTCTTTTTTCCTCTTCTCTTCTTTTCTTTCCTTTTCTCTCCTTTCCTTTTGATTGTCTCTAGTTGTCTAGATTTAGGCTTTTTGTACTATGTTATGGATATCTTAGTTGCTGAGTAATATTTTTCATACCTTCTTCTGTGTCTTCTTCAGGCAAATGAAATTGCTGCTATTCTGTCTTAGAAGCCTTAATTATTGTTTCATTCCGTTCTGTATATCCAGTATTATAATTATTTATTATTATTGCTTTTGTTTTCATTTTTATTTGTTCCTTTAAAGTGCCATATGTTTATACATGTACCCTGATCATATTCACCCCTTCCTCCTCCCTTCAGTTGTCTCCTGGCACTCCTATCATATCTTCCTCCCAACTTTATGTCCTCTTTTTATATTTATTTGTTTTTTCATTTGCTTATTTAACCCATTGAGTTCGGTTGGTGCTACCAATATGTGCACAGATGTGGGATCATCTACTGGGGGATGGGAACCTAACTAACGAATACACACCTAAAGAAACGGCATTCTCTCTCCACAGGCAGACATCAACTTGCCAGTAGCTCCTTACCTAGGTATGAGGCCTCAGGATACACTGCTTTTAACTAAATTATTTTTTTTTTTTACAGCTGCTGTGTTGTCTTTATGTGTACAATAGCCATGTCATGCAAAGACTACGACATTTTACAGCACTTCTCTTTCTGTCCCCTCTTCTGCATTGTTCTCTCTCTCTCTCTCTCTCT
>NC_034595.1:19847260-19856805 GCF_900095145.1 Mus pahari | reverse complement strand
AATCTTAGCCATTCTGACTGGTGTGAAATGGAATCTCAGGGTTGTTTTGATTTGCATTTCCCTGATGACTAAGGATGTTGAACATTTTTTTCAGGTGTTTCTCAGTCCTTCGGTATTCCTCAGTTGAGAATTATTTGTTTAGCTCTGTACCCCATTCATTTTTTAGTGGGGTTATTTGAATTTCTGGAGTCCAGCTTCTTGAGCTCTGTGTATATATTGGATATTAGTCCCCTATCAGATGTAGGAATGGTACAGATCCTTTCCCAGTCTGTTGGTGGCCGTTTGTCTTGGTGACAGTGTCTTTTGCATTACAGAAGATGCTTTTTTAAAAAACACTGTTAACTTGCCTACTTCCAGAATTCCTGTGGCATGTAGTAGTTCCAATTTTAGAATTTTTTTTTTTTTTTTTTTTTTTTACATTTAGCTGATCTTGGGGCTGTCTCATGCCTGTGAAGTCCAGAGATTAGCCAGAGCTTTACAGTCTGTGGACTCTTTCTTGGTCTCTGCGTTTCCCTCCTTATCAAAAAATAAATCTATCTGACCCTCCATGTTTAACAGACAACTGTTTGATGTACTAGTAACTTGGTCTGTAAGTTTGGCTTACCTTTCAATGGATAAACTTTGAAAGAACAAAGCTCATCTTCTGCTTCATCAGTGCTTTCTTGAAGTTTCACCTTCTTTTCAGAACCAACAATTAGTGTTATATCTTTTGATATGAATTTATCATTGTTATGTGCAAGAAGGTAGTTGTATCAGTGTTTTCTTATTGTGTAATATATGTAGAATTTTCATGTGCAGTGCTAATAACTTATTTATGTAGAATTTATGTTTTCTGTCTCTCTTTCTTAAAACTGCTATGGAAGCATAACTGTTTTCTATAGTATTTACTACCACAAAACATATATCACATTTCAACATTGTTCACCACTCCCTTTCAGTTGACCATAAAGGTTATTATCCATTTTCTAATATTTACAAATAGCATTGCCATATTTACAATGGTGCATCAATCCATTCCTATGTGTAGGATAGTTTCTTTAGGGTGAATTCCCAGTAGTAGATAAAAAGAGATGGACATTTTTAAACGTTCTCTTTCATATTGCCAAATTGCTTCCCGAAAGGGCCATACAAATTTGTACTGTTCATGGCCCTTTAGGGAAATGACCATTTCAAAAAATTCTTTCCAGTATTAAATATTAGTAAAATAAGAGCTAACACTTCAAATTCAGAAGAAGAAAATTTATAACCAAAAATTTAGGAACAGATACACATAATAATTTAACAATAGAGGGAGAGCCTGCTGGTTCTTTGCCCAGATATTTTTATTTTTATGTATTTATTTTTACTTTTTATTAGATAATTTCTTTATTTACATTTCAAATGTTATCCCTTTCCTGGTTTTCCCTCTGAAAACCTCCTCCCCTCTCCCCTTCCCCCTGTTTAACAACCCACCCACTCCTGCTTCCTGGCCCTGGCATTCCCCTATACTGAGGCATAGAAACATCATAGGACCAAGGGTCTCTCCTCCAATTGATGACTGATTAGGCAATTACTCTGCTACATATGCAGCTAGAGCCATGAGTCCCACCCACCATGTGTTTTCTTTGGTTGGTGGTTTAGTCACTGTCCACTCTTGGGAGTACTGGTTAGTTCATATTGTTGATCCTCCTATGGGACTGCAAACCCCTTCAGCTCCTTGGCTACTTTCTCTAGCTCCTTCATTGGGGACCCTGTGCTCAGTCCAATGGATGGCTGTGAGATATTTTCAAATGAAATAAATACATTGAAAAGAAGACTATTGCTGGACAGTGGTGGTGCACGCCTTTAATCCCAACACTTGGGAGGCAGAGGCTGGTAGATTTCTGAGTTTGAGGTCAGTCTGGTCTACAGAGTGAGTTTCAGGAGAGCTAGGGTTGCATGGAGAAACCCCATCTCAAAAAAAAAAAAAATAGAAAAGAAAGAAAAGAAAAGAAAAGAAAAGAAAAGAAAAGAAAAGAAGACTATGAAAAAAAAAAACCTGAAGTGCTTAACAACCAAAGATAGCTACAAAAAGAAAGGACATGGGAAGAACAGACAGAGAAGATATATTTGTATAGAAAAGAAAAAGGTAGGAAGAAAAATCAAAATCACTAATGGTTTATTCTAAACTTATCAGACCATTTCCAGAGACTTACAGCTCATATTTGTCAATGTGTGATGGGTAAAACTGAGGGAAAACCAACAAAAATTATTGAAGCTTTTAAATTGCTTTTGGAACAATAAGAACAAGAAAATGATTGCCCCAATGCACCAAATAAGTGAAACCTTATTACCAGATGAAAGTATAGAACTAAATTCATTCCGAAACTGTCAGATGTGTCATTTATATCAAGGAAAAAGGTCTGAAAACTGGAAGAAGGAACATAAAGATGTTTTATATTGAATGGAATTTTAATATGCATAGAAGTAGTATTTCCTTTGAAGTCCCTGTCTCAATGCCAGGTTCTGAGTACAGGCAAATTACTTTCCAGTTACTAAAATGATTCGAGATATGGTTTTGTTAAGGTGAGATTGGTTATCATCTTAGATGAATCAAGACTGTCTGGAAAGCTTGTAAGAATCTGGTGAAGGGGCGAGAGAGATGGTGCAATGTAGAAGAGTGTTCACTATACAATCATAACAACCTAGGATTGAATCCCTAGCATGCATCAAAAAGGTCAGAATGGACTTGTGCCTGTGATCCTACCTAAGAGAGAGTAGTAGAGACAGATATATTGGTGGGACTTCCTGGCAGTTAGCCTAGCTAAAAAATGGGAAACTCCAACTTCTGAAGCCGAAGCTTTCCTAAAGGAATGAAGTGGAGAGTGAGAGAGGAAAACAGACTGTATCTTCCTGACTGTGCACAGTTGTGATATTTATCCATCTATCTGTCGATCTATCTACCTGTCTATCTATCTATCTATCTATCTATCTATCTATCTATCTATCTATCTATCTATCTATCTATCTATCTATCATCTATCTATGATTTATCTATCTACCATCTATATATGCATCAATCTACTATGTATCTATCATCTAAGTATCTATGTGTTTATCATCTATGCATCTGTGTATCAATCTCAATATCTATGTATCTATCTATCATCATCTGTCTGTCTGTATGTATATCTGTACATTTCACTCTATATCTATCTATCTATATATCTATCTATCTATCTATCTATCTATCTATCTATCTATCTATCTATCCTTGTGGTAGATCTCACACATAGCACAAGCTGACCTGGAACTTGCTAAATAGATCAGGCTGGTCTGGAACTCAAAGATATACCTGCAATTGCTGCCAGAGTGCTAGCATTAAAAGTGTTTGCCATCACACCTGGTTTAACTCTGCAATTTTGCCCAAGACAAATACTCCCTTCCAACATTGTTTTCCTCTAAGTAATATAGGGATGACCACAGCAACTTAGCTATACTTTCTTATGTACTAAGTGGGTTTTCAACATACATGAACCTCTAGTCTTACCACTTGTCATTTGGCAGCTACCTAGTAACTATGAGTTCTGGCTCTTCATATTTACCCAATCCATACAGGACATAAAGTCAGGAAACAGTGAAAATGCAAAATCAGGCAGATTGGACAAAGGTGTCCTTAGAGACTACAAGAAAAGGCTAAAATATGCAGACAAATTTTAGGAGTATAAAATATTCTTTACTTTGGTATAGAAATATCAGTTCTACACATACATGGCAGGAAAAGACCTGCTGTGTTTGCAGTTAATGTGAACAAAGAACTAAGGGTGTATTGAATGTAAGCCTGCTGTCTGCACCCCTGCTTCTCCTGCAAAAGCTTGGAAGCATGAGTTAGTAGCCCATTCCTGTTTAATGCAGGTCAAATCACACCTAGGTTGTCATGCCTGGTTATAGACATCAGAATCCATAAACTACTTTAGCAAACTAACTATATGCTCTAAGAAAACGAAAAAATACATTCCTGGACTGGGAAACATATTAGCATCACTAAGACTAAAATAATGATAACTCAGTGCTTTGGAGGATGATAAGGGTTATATGGGATGCCCAGTCTTACATATAGTAGATCAGGGTTTTATGTGCATAGATCTTTGCCAGAGAACATCTTGACAACATGGATCTGAGACCTGAACTGAGCCAACACTGTTTTGCATAGCAACTCTTCTTTATATAGGATTCACATGAGTTTTAAGAAAAAAAAATTCTAATCAGTTTCCTTTGAAGGAAGGATAGTGGATATATCATCTATCCTCCAGTTCTAATGCAAAATGAACGCTATGGTCTAGTTTGGTTGGCTGTCTTGTGTTAATGTGTGAGTTTGTGTGTATTTGAGGGACTGTTTGCTTTGTTTTGGCCTATTTTTTGTCTTGTTTTGTTTTGTTTTGTTTTGGAAACAGGGTTTCTTTGCATAGTCTCTGCTGTTCTAGACCTAGCTGTGTAGAACAGGCTTGAACTCACAGAGACCCTCCTGCCTTTTTAACCAATATCTCCCTGTAAGTCTGGCCCTTTTTATCTTACTGGAGGCTTTTGTTGTTGTTGTTGTTGTTGTTGCTGTTGCTGTTGTTGCATGTTTGTTTGATTTTGGGTTTTGTTTTTGTTTTCATTTTGTTTTTCTTTAAAGAGAAAGGAAAAACTAGATGTTGCATAGGTAGGGAAGTAGGGATGATTTAGAAGGAACTGAAGGAAAAGAAAAAAAATGATCAAAATATATTGTATAGAAAATGTTTTAAGAAAAATGTTTCTATGGCTAGAACTTTATTTCAGTTGCAAAATGCTGACATAGCTTGGTAGAGACCCTAAATTCAATCTCTAGCAGCATTTTAAAATAATTTTAAAATGTAGGCACTAGGTAGTTGGTTAAATAATGAGGCAGATATTAAATTACATTAAATATAAATATTAACACAATCTCTAATATTGATGACATTCATCTTTATTTTTATTACATTTGTGATCTATGTTTATTTACCATAAAGAGAGGAAAGGTGACCAAAAAGAAGAAAATTATTGTTTAGAGGAAATTATCCTTAATGATTTGTTGGTGTACATTTTTATTTTGAAGGTATTAATGTTTAGATCTAGATATGCACACATAGAAGTACACATACATTATATAAATAGAAACTATACAATAGAGAAATGCTAAGGATATAATTAGATCCCAATACATAGTTCAAACACAAGTTTGTACTCAGATTTTTTTTTTTTTACAAAATTAACAGGGTATCCTCAAGTCATTAAAAAATAGTGAACATTGTAAAATATATGCATAACAAATTTATGCTTCAATACACAAATAAGAGGAAATAGTATTGTGTGGCTTGGTTACTATATTTTCTGTATTATGACTTTTGTAAAAAAAATTGTAAAACCAAAAGTCCTATTTTGAAAGAATGTCAGAAACAGCTCAAGGAATAATTAATAATATTTCTCTTTGGTGGATAGATCTTCAGTAGACTCGCTAGCTATCTTCTGAAATGCTATCATATGAAGGAAGGGAGCACCCAGACCTTGTTATTCCAAATAGATAAGTTGAGTCTGGATGGTGGGTGTCACAGGCAACTTGATCCCCAGCAGAGCCTCAAAGCTGCCCTTTAACCAACTGCCTCACCCCAGAATTCACTTTGTATCCTATTTCCATTTTACAAGTTATAAGCTTTATGATCTTGATCAAGCCATTTGTAGCATCTCAGACTCTCATATTCTCATCATTAAAATGAAGTAGCAACGCTAACCTCATCCAATCACTGTAAGGGACAAAGGCTTCCTAATTTTGAGAAATGGAATTAAAAGTGTTAAGTATTATGCAATATTTGCTGGACTCTAATATCTTTTTCACTTGTTATCTTCATAACAGAACAGATCTAGAACAAGTGTCTCTGGAAACTGAGTTCATTTTTAATGTGCCAGGTCTGGCACATTATCAGGGCTTAACAAGACTCTGAGTATCTTTATAGAACTAGATACAGTAGTTTTCTTATTAGCTTCCTCTGCAAAATATACCATCCTGGACTTTGTGCCTTAAAACTATAATTCTTTTCTTGTGGATCCCAGAAATCAGGAGCTCATCAAAGATAACTGAGTTCATCAAAAAACTGAATTCATCAAAGACAAAGGAGACATGTGTTGCCTCATTGCCATGATAACCAGGCCACATCTAGGAAACCTCAGATTTAGAAGTGGGTTAGAAGCAATTAGAAGATGTATCCTGCATATTTTTTTCATCCAAGATGGTTGAATTATTTTGACAGTTGGTCTCTGGGTTGTTTGTGACCACTCCATGTGGCTATGCCTCTCACAGTGCAGTGGCAGGTTTCCAAAGAGACATCATATAGAGCACCTGTGTCCCTCAAGAGCCTGGGTTGCTCTCTAAGCTGCCTTTAGATGGAAATTGGAGGTCTCTCCATCATTCCTCCATAAAATGAGGAGACATTTAAAGACCTCATTTTTTTTTCATTGAAATGATCCACCTACCTGTAACACTTCAATATATTTCCTCAAATATCAGTGTGTACCCATTCATGATTAAAGCATATATCTTAAATATATAATTGCTCTGTATTCTTACAGGTTTTACACTATAGTTGATAGCTGTAAAAACATGCAATAATGAATTTTTACTTTCTTCTTTTGTCTGACTGACTGATTGATTCCTCGTTTTAGAGTTGATTTTCCTATGACTCACAGGCTGGTCTTACATTTGTTGACCCTTCTTAATTCTCCAAAACACTGTGATTAAAAAACAAGCTTCATACTTTTTGAATTAAAATGAATTTATCTTTAGGACTGGGACTTTGATTCAGTAGCAGTTTATCTAGCATGCATGAGGCCTTCTGTCAAATCCCTAATGCTATAAAATACATACATGTATATTTGTTTCCATTCTGTACATAGTAGGATTCCTATTGAGCACCAGCGACTGGGTCAACTTTCTCTTTGTATTTTTCTCGTTATACTTTTGTGCACAGAGAATTTTGCCTGTCAGTAAATATAGATTTATATCACAGTGTTTTAATGATCTCATGAAGCTGTGCTTTCAAGATGAGTTGTAATTTTTAATGTCTTCTATAAATGTGTGTAATTTTACTTTTTATGAAATTATAAAAATCGTGTTTAATTGTATTTTTATTGTAAATATATTTCACCATAAAGATCAATTTTAAAATTCAACATGAGCCACAGATATGCTGCAGAGTCTTCTGGGAATTTAGATAAACCACTTTTCGAATCCTGCTCTTACAGCTTACCTGTGAGATTCCCCAAGTTTGGTTAAGAACTACAGCGACTCTTGCCTGTCAGTATGTGAGACCTAAGCACACGTGTTGTCATCTCTGTACAGTGTGCTTTGCACTATGTATGGCAGATAGCCATTAGAGTCAAAATAGCTCTAAGTGTAGGCTAGATGAGGCATTCATTTAGAAAACTGTTTGCCTTGTAAACCTGAGGGTCTGAATCTAATCCCCAGCCCCTACCTAAGAAATGCTACATGTGATAACACACACTGGGGCTCACTGAATTGTCAATGTAATTGGTGATGTCCAGGCCACTGAGAAATCTTGTCTCAAAATAGATAGTTGAAATTCCTGTAGACAACTCCAAGGTCATTCTTCTTGCACATGCACACATAAGTCCACACTGTCTTGGTTAATTTTTACTGTCAAGTAGATACAACCTATAGTTACCTGGAAAGAAGCATCCTCAATTAAGAATTCCCAAAATCAACCTGACCCTAACTGTGAGAGATTGCCTTGACTGAGGAATGATGTGGGAGGCTCAAGTCTACTCTAGATAATATCATTTCTTGGTAGGTGGACCTTCACTACTTCCAAACACTAGCTGAGCATAAAACAGTGATTAAGCCAATAAGTATAATTCCTCCATGGAGTCAGCCTTAGATTTCTGTGTTGAGTTCTTGCCCTGACGTCTCTCAATAATTAATTGTTTTCTGCAAGAGTAAAAGAAGATAAACCCTCAATTTTCCTAAGTTGATTTGGTCAGAATATTTTGCAGCAGTTACAAAAACAAAAGCAAACTACAACTTGAGCACACACACACACACAGACAGACACACACACACACACACACACACACACACACACACACCATCCATAAAACTATCTCTAAATGTTGAATGCATGTGAACATCTGTGCTTTAGGTCCAGAGCTGGGAGTAATTGTTACTTGTGTGGTTGAGAGGACGTGGAAAGCTTTAGTGGTTTCTGTCCTCCAATCATGCATGCCACCATTTATAATCTAAGGATGGTTAGGGTGTCAGATGAGTTTTTGCATTCCTTAGACACATATTTCTCTATTTGGTTCAGTTTGGGGCAATCTGAAAATGCAATATCATTGTCACCCGTTTGAGGAAGACATGAAGCCTGAATAATTTAACATGTCACTACCATCCATCATGATAGCAAGAGCAGGAGATGGAGTGTGGAGAGGCTACTGGCAGGCTTATCAGCAGCTGACAGAAGAGGTCTGAAGATAGGGCAGCCCCAGCAGAGAAGGTAGATTCACAAAGAAGAACAACATCCTACCTCTCATAGACCAGGAAAGGACCTTGTGCTCCCTTGCTCTCGCCATAGTATGATCTCTGATGTGTTTGAATGTACTGCTTTGCCCAAGATGAAACTGGAGATCATGTTTCCTGTTTTCCACCAGCTATCTATAGTAAACCTCTAAAGACTTACAAATATCTCCATTTACTTATGGGCAAACTTCATAAAATAATTTCTATATAGATTTTTGCTAATCCCCAAGAATGTCATGCCCAATGATATCAAATGCTTCTCTAGAAAGACAACTTGAAAAATTCAGTGGTGTTTGTAGCATTATCAATGACTAGAAGAATGTTCGATAGTGTGGTTGCTTAGTAAATAGGTTTTAGATTAATTTGTAAATGTTTGAGTTATGTTGCTAGCATTATCTGAAGTGAATTCAAGGTCTAGTAGAGCTGAGGTTATCTTCTCCATTCCAAGTCCTAGGCTTGGATCCGGAAAGCCTGAGTGCTTGGACCCCTTCAAGGAAGCTGTATACCACCTCAACTCTTTCTTCCAGATGTCCCTCCTTTCCTTTTACACATCCCTTTTGCTTCATATCCACCATCAGTCTAGTGATGTTACAAAGCAGAGGGGCTTTTTAAAATTTTTTAAATGCTTAACTTAAAAAAAAAACTACATAATAAAGAATGAACCATTAATCATTTTAATGTTCACTGCTCAGTGACATTTCACAAATTTGGAGGTTTGTATATCCCTCACCTCTGTCTAGTTCCAAGTATACTCAACACACCAAACAGAAACAAGAAGTCCTTTTTTTTTTATTTTCTTTATTTACATTTCAAATGCTATCCCAAAAGTTCCCTATACCCTCCCTCTGCCCCTGCCCACCCACTCCCACTACTTGGCCCAGGCCTTCCCTTGTGCTGGCTCATATAAAGTTTGCAAGACCAAGGGGCCTCTCTTCCCAATGATGGCTGATTAGGCCATCTTCTGCTACATATGCAGCTAGAGACACAAACTCAGGGG
>NC_034595.1:19839508-19845060 GCF_900095145.1 Mus pahari | reverse complement strand
CAGATTGGGAAAGGATTTTTACCAATCCTAAATCTGATAGAGGACTAATATCCAATATATACAAAGAGCTCAAGAAGCTGGACTCCAGAAATTCAAAAACCCCATTAAACAATGGGGAACAGAGCTAAATAAACAATTCTCAACTGAGGAATATCGAATGGCTAAGAAACACCTGAAAAAATGTTCAACATCCTTAGTCATTAGGGAAATGCAAATCAAAACTACCCTGAGATTCCATCTCACACCAGTCAGAATGGCTAAGAGTAAAAATTCAGGTGACAGCTGATGCTGACAAGAAGTCCTTAATAGTTATTGCCTATCCTTGCCATGCTCTTCCCAGTCCTGGTAACCTCAAGAATATCTATTTCCCTTCTTTTTCAATGTATCTTATCTAGATGCTTCATATAGCTTACATATTACTCCTTGTGGTCTTTTATACTCAGCATCTTTCATTTAGCAAAATGTAACTGAGGTCTATCTGCATGGTTTAATACATCACCTTTTATTGTAAGCCAGTAATACTTCGTGTGACTCTACTGCATTTTATTTTTTCATTTGTTTTGTTGTTACTACCTTTGAGCTTTGTAGAAGTTATAGCTATGAATGTCCATATGCAACTATTTGTTTAAATAACTTTCTATGCTTGGTATCACATGCCTTGATGGAGAATTCTTGAATTTTGTAATAAATGTGTTTAACAGTTTAAGAAGCTTCCAAAACACTTTCCATAGCAGCTTCCCATTTTCATCCACTGTCATATTATTCACGTTTTATTAACATTTTCTTTTTAAAATGTATTTTTCTGAAGATCAAATAGGTATTATAACCTGCTATCAATGTTTTTATTAATTTTGATTTCCTCAATACATAAAACTGAGAACAATTTTCATGAGAACAAGTATGTTGAATCAGATCAAATCCAAGTTTAATGTTGAGTTCTGCTCTCTGTAATCTCCATGACCTGGTGCAGATTCTAATGTTGGATTGTTTGTCACTAAACTTACAAATTACTTTTACTTGTGAGACCTCTTGTGAAGAAAGCATATATTTTCACATGTAAAATGCCCTGTATAACACTCTTTGCCCTGTGGTATGTGTCCAGGATCACACCTTGGTGACTCCATCCAGATCATTAAAAAAAGAGAATCAGGAGCTCTAGGGATACGGGCAGAAATCATAAGTTCTGAGAGCTGGATCACCTCTTCTGTTCTTTTTCAAGACTCTGACTGAGTGGAAATACCAGAGCAGCCCTAAGTAATTAATGGCTTTACCTTATGGCACTAAATCATCAATTTTATATCAAAACAGCAGCAGTGGGAGCCCTTTACCATCCATCTGAATCACCCTCCAGTCAGTCCACGATTGGCATCTCACCTCTTCAGATTATATGGATACTCAATGGCCATATACCCTGGCTAGCTGCCACATTTCTGGGATGTCATGGTGGAAAAGTGTCTACTTATGTATCAGCGTTGTCTTTCTTCCTAATTCTTACAAGTAAAATTAAATAAAGCAAAGTGCCCCTACTCTCAAGCTTTTGGTCTCTGCTCTAATTGTTCATACGCAACATAACACCATACCCATAATGACTCAGGTGACCAGTCAAACATGAATTCTGAGGGGTGAAGATTACGGGCCATGTTCACACATTGAATGAGTAAGACATAGTATTATAACTCATATTGGATGCTAGTAACTTAATTTTCTTATACTGACATCTATAACCTCTCAAGGCTCACAAAATAAACCAATAAGAAACTAGAGCCTGAGAGCCTTGAGATCTAGGACTGTGAGTGTTGTTGTTTAATGGGATCTCATCTTAACCTTTTCTTATATAATACACATACAAAAATTAACAATCTATGCCACCTGTGGATTATTCATTTTTCTCCTGTGCCCAGGTCCTGGCCCTAATTATTCTTTGGAAAAGTATTGGTTGGGCAAGTACCTACAAAAATGTGTTCTCCAGTGTATTGGGCACATGAAATCCAGGTTGTCTCTATGAAAGTGTGTTGCAGGCATGGCATATATACCCAGTTTTGAAGACTCTTTATAAAAAATACATAAGATATTTCAGTCCTGTTTTATTTAGTTACATTTGGGCATAATATTTTTCATATATTTATTGAAATGTATCCTGAGTATTAACTTAACATTTCTACTATTTTATATTTTATTTACTTCTACTTTATGTGTACTAATTGTACTAATGTTTTCCCAACAAATATCTGTGCACCATGTGTGTTCAGTGCCCGGTAAGATCAGAAAAGGGCATGGGATACCTTGGTAATGGTGTCACAGATGTTTGTGAGCCACCTCATGGGTGCTAAGACTTAAACATCAGTCTTATAGAAGAATTTCCAGTTCTTGAAACCACTGAACCATCTCTTCAGTCCTTATTGTTCTCTTTTAAAAAACGTTTTCTTTATATTTTTTTATTTATTCTTCTCTTATATATTAAATTCAAGCCACAGTTTAGAGTTTTTATTTATTCTTCATTCACACATATAGTCAACAACACTTCCCAGTTTTCCTCCTCATGTCCCCTCTTCCTCAGATCCACTTCTTTCCCTTGATAAAAGATCAGGCCTGCCAGGAATATCAACCAAACATGGCATAAAAAGTTTCAATATGACTAGCCTCAATCAAGGCTGGATGGGCAATCCAGTAAGAGGAAAAAGTTCCAGTACAAACAGAAGAACCTGAGAAACTCTTTTCTCTGTTAAGAGTTCTATAAGAGCATCAAGACTTAGACTTACATATGTGGTTTACATTATACTTCTACTAGGTAGGCTAGAGAGCAAGTAATCTTACTGAAACTCAGTTTTCACTTTGAAAATAAGTTCTTTAAGACTGCAGAAGGGAGGTGGGAGTCAGAGGAGGTTTGAGGATGAATAACAACTATTATCCTTTGCAGTTTACAAGGAGTGTTCTCTGTGTTCTGAGGCATGTGGAAGGATGGATAAGTGCTAATATCTTCCTAAGCTGATTAGAGTTTTGGGGAGTTACTATTGCAAACCTCAGAGGAGAAGCTGGGAGGAGTAGAAAACATGTTCCTACAATAGGATGCTGGAAAAGGCCTGCTAAGCTACAGTGCTTAACACGTGGATTCATTGCTTGCATACAGACTTTCCCAAAATGAGTATACCTCTCTGTGTGTGCATGTGCACACACACACACACACACACACACACACACACACACACACACGCACGCACACACACACAGTCCTCCATGTTACTGTAGTTAGGATAATATTGAGATACAACTACAACCCCAAATCCTACTTCCTACCTTGCATCACGCTTTTCAGATAAGATGTTGTCACTGGATACTGTGGACATCAAATGAAGTACTTGTTCATGTCATATTTCATTCCAGCACAAAGCCTGAAGGAATAGACTCTAGAGTCTCTTTTTAGATTTGAATGGTAGTGTGCGCCTGGATGTATCATATCACTTAACTCTCCTGTGCCCTCGTGTTCTTATCCATGACAATAAGAAGTAGTGGGGTGATGACAGCAGCTAGCATGTGTTAAAGGCTTAGCCCAGTGTCCTGCAGAAAGACATCACTATGTGATGTTAACTTTTCTTATTACATTAAAATTATCTAATACCTTTACAATCACCTCTACTAGCCTGTCTCAGGGAGGGAATTCTGTCTGAATCACATGTAGCACTTAAATTCACTATTTAGAGCAGAGCAGATCACTTCCTTGCTAGAGGAGGAAAGGGAAAAATTGTAAATAAAGGAGGTAGAGTCCCAGGTAGGAAGGGCATGGAATAAGAGTTTCACTGTAATAGGTATGGCTCTAAGGGACAGCAGAACGCCTGTTATAGTCATTGAGCCCTGCAATATTTCCCTTTTCTCTGCTACCCTAACACAGCAGATAGTAGGAAGTGGTTCCTCCTGGCCCTTGGAGTGTCTTCATCATATGTCTTCAATTCTCTCTGGGTGATAAATCAGTAGATGAAAATGTCCTCCTTTTCTCTCACCAACTTTTTCATTCTTTTTCTTTTTGCTTTGTCTTTATGACAGTAAAAGTATTTTGATGATAACTTTTAAAAGTCCTACTAACCAGGGAACTTCCGTTGTTCATCTACTTCCAGAATTCCACAGGGTCCCTTGTGGCTCCTTCTCAAAGCTTTCTGATGGACTACTTCATTTAGTAGAGCTGGGATCTCCTACTGCCTCCAAACACTGCTGGTATTTTCAGTTGAATTGGCAAGATGTTCTCTCAGCTAATGTGTAATGACACATCTTGTAGCAAAGATCAATTGAGGCCAGCCTTGTGATTTTTCATTCACGAAAATGCTATCTTTGATAGCTTAGTAGTAGATCATCTCAACAGCATGCATGAGACTCAGGGTTCCATCCCCACCAATCCCAAAAAGACAGGAAAAAGAAAATGCTGTTAGGATGGGGTACTGGCTAGTTTTGTGTCAACTTGACACAGATGGAGTTATCACAGAGAAAGGAGCTTCAGTTGGGGAAATGCCTCCATAAGATCCAGCTGTAAGGCATTTTCTCAATTAGTGATCAAGTGGGGAGGTCCCCTTGTGGGTGGTGTCATCTCTGGGCTGGTAGTCTTGGGTTCTATAAGAGAGCAGACTGAGCAAGCCAGTGGAAGCTAGCCAGTAAAGAACATCCCTCCATGGCCTCTGCATCAGCTCCTGCTCCCTAACCTGCTTGAGTTCCAGTCCTGACTTCTTTAGTGATGAACAGCAATGTGGAAATGTAAGCTGAATAAACCCTTTCCTCCCCAGCTGCTTCTTGGTCATGATGTTTGTGGAGGAATAAAAACCCTGACTAAGACAAATTGGTACCAGCATAGTGGGGTATTCCTTTGACAACCTGACAATGAGTTTTGGAGGACAGTAGAAGGACTTTGGAGCTTTGGGCTAGAAGATCCATTCAGCGTCAAGAGCTCTGTCAAATATTGTGTAGGAGCTTGGAAGATAATGTTGAGAACAATGCAGAAGATGGAGGCCTGGCTTGTGAAATTTCAGAGGGAAAACTCAAGACTCTTTTCAGGGCCGCTGCTATTTTGGATTGTGAAGATTCTGTGGTTCTGGTTAGCTGGGGCTGAAGAATCAGCTGTGATTAACAAGATACCAGAACTACTAAAGCAAAAACTTTGCATTACTGGGACTATTGATGCTGGTTAGCTGTAGCTAAGAAATTAGTGGTGATTAAGAAGAGACCAGCATCACTGAGGTGACATCTGGAAAGTGTTTATTTTGTTTTGTTTTGTTTCCTTTTGAGAGCACAGAGTCTGTGTTCCAGAGATAACCAAGGTTACCTTGTACTACAGTGGGACTTGGGAATGTGTAAGAGTCACCCAGGTGGTACTGGTTTTGAAAGCATAAAGGGGTCACACAGAGCAGCTGAGGCTTAACACTGTGAGAGGCCACCATGGAAGGCCACTGGTGAAGGTGTAGCCTCAGTTGCAATTGATGGCCCAGGACTGAAGGGGTCATGCAAAGGAGTTGAGGCTTAGCACCATGAAGAGAGCCTATGAGAGGCTATTGTTAAAGCCAAGTGACAGTGGA
>NC_034595.1:19768600-19838928 GCF_900095145.1 Mus pahari | reverse complement strand
TCTATAAGAGAGCAGACTGAGCAAGCCAGTGGAGACAAGCTAGTAAAGAACATCCCTCCATGGCCTCTGCATCAGATCCTGCTTTCTGACCTGCTTGAGTTCCAGTTCTGCATCCTTTGGTGATCAACAGCAGTATGGAAATGTAAGCTGAATAAACCCTTTCCTCCCCAACTTGCTTCTTGGTCATGATGTTTGTGCGGGAATAGAAAACCTGACTAAGACAGATGGGAACAGTAGAATAAATATCAGTCCTTCAAATTTATTGTCTGATAACACTGAAATATAATCCTATCCCCCATAGCTGAAAGGTCCACCATCACTTATTGCTAATTTACTTCTCTTTGTGAATCTTAGTTGCTTCATCTGAAAAGTAGACATATTGATACCACCCTCATAGGGGGTCAATGACTTTTGAAAGGGTATATTTGGCTTATACATCCACCTTGTAGTCCATCTTGGAGAGAAGCCCTGAAAGGAACTCAAACAGCCAGAGCATGGAGTCAGGGGCTGTTTCAGAAGCCATGGAGGGGTGTTGATTTCTGGCTTGTTTACATGGCTTACTCAGCCTGTTTTCTTACAGAATCCAGGAACATCAACTCAGAGATAATATCACCTTCAATGGACTGGGTCCTTTTCTATCAATCTCTAACTAAGAAAATGCCCTACAGGCTTGCCTACAGTTCACTCTTATGGACACATTTTATTAATTGAAGTTCCCTCCTCTTAGATGACTCTAACAAGCATTAAGTTGATATAAAATTATTTAGTAGAGAGTCCAATTTGAATGCTAGAGGCCCCATATGTAGTACAAGAACCTGAGCCCTAAAGCATAACTCTCCTAATTTGTACCTAGGTCCATTGCACCAGTTAGCTTTGACCCACCACATCCTTCTTTCTTGACTTCATTGAGGTCCTTGCTTAACTCTCAAAATAGCCTAGAATTATCTGAAAGGATATTCTCAGTTCAGTAATTGTCTTTAACAGATTCATTGTCTACAGATGTGTATCTACATGATTGTCTTGATTGTTAACTGATGTAGTAGGGCTCAGCATACTGTGGGTGGTTCCATCCCCTATAGTAGTGATACTAGAATGTATGAAGAAGCTACCTGAGACTGACCAATTCAGCAAGTGGCCCAGGAAGCATCATTCCTCCATAGTTTTGCTTCAAATTCCTCTATGGATTCCTGGCCCAACATTTCTCAGTGATGTACTGCAACCTGTAAGATGAAATAAATTCTTTCCTTTGGCGATTTGTCAAAGAGTTTGATCACAGACATGGAAATCAAACTAGAGTAATTATCTAGATTGTTAATTACATCTCCCTAATGACTATATCCCCATGAGGATGCCATGCTGTCATGTATACAAATCTTGCAGCAACAGTGCTGGAATGAATAAAAGTATAAATCCATGCTGTGAACAGGGTATCTGCAAGTGTAATGTCAGTGTAGTGAATGCCATTTCAAATCCCTACCAAAGGAAATTACAGAGTGAAATCCTTTAGTGACTTGAATAACATTTTCCTCTAATCTATGCTTTTTCTTCTTCTCAGGTAGAACTTTCAATAAGGTAATGGGTTGCATGGTGTTTGTTTCAAAAGATTCAAAAGATTTATAGGGCAGAGTAGCCTCCATCTTCCTTCATTCTCCAGTCACTCTATTCTCTACCCAGAAAAGCTACTTTTACCAGATTCTTGAGTCTCCCTGGAGATAGTCTATTATTTGTACAACTGAAGTCTAATTCTTTATGAAACCCCTTCTTTCCCCCTGCCCACCCACATCTACAGATGTGTATCTACATGATTGTCTTGTTAACTGATGTAGTAGGGCTCCATGCTTCGGATCTCTGTCCTTGGTTCTTCTCTAGGTTTAGAATTCTTCAGTATCTTAATCTCTATCTTTCAACAGCTTCTCTTTTTCAAAATGGTAAAACCACAAAACCTCTGAAAGTAGTACCAGGCATGATGCTGTATGCATTTAATCCCAGCACTTGAGAGGCAGAAGAAGCCAATCAGGATTTGAAGACTAGAATCAGCCTAATAAAAGAGCACACTTCAAAGCCCTGGCTTGACTCAGCTACCCACTCACTCACTCACACTCACTTCCTAACAACTAAACAAAAACTGAACAAGTACAAGTCACAATAACACAAAGATTAAGAATAGTGACTCCTGCACTTTCCCCTTCTGAGTTAAAGATTGCTAGTGTTTGGGCATTGTTCTTTGAGGAATCAACTGTTAATAGCCTACAAATCATGGCCTTCTCTCCTGCTTGGTCCTCTGTAGCCTTTCTTGTATTCATTCTCCATTCCAATCCACTCTGTACCTGTCCCTCGACCATCCTGTACATGTTCTTCTGGGTCATCACAGCATCTCCTCCTTCTCACCCAGCCTGGCACACAATCCACTACATGGATGTCCAGAGTATCCTTTCTGGTTCACACATATAATCAATTCATTTTCTCTCTCTGGGAACTTCTGTGACAATTAAAGAATTGGCCCCACCCCATCACCCGTTAGTGGTGCACTCAAGACTCTCATTGTGTGGATGAGCACCTCATTGATAGTCAGTCCTGGGTTTGATGCTGTCAGTGTATGCCCACCTCCTTGACCTCAAAAAGGCTTCATAAGGCAGCTCCTGGAAACTCCTTTTCTTTCTTTCTTTCTTTCTTTCTTTCTTTCTTTCTTTCTTTCTTTCTTTCTTTCTTTCTTTCTTTCTTTCTTTCTTTTTTTTTAAGAGAAAGCCCCATTTATCTTTCAAACCATGCTTTAAATCTTCTCTCCTCCATAAAGCTTTCCTAAGTCCTCCATGTTAAAATGAATTGCTCTTCCCCATATTCCTAGCATCTCTTTGTGTGGAAAACATAGGCCATGAATTAGGTTTAAGACTCCTAAGGAGCCTATTTGTCCCCCTGACTAGCTTATGATACCCTTGCTGGTAAGGGCCGAGAGGCATTTATCTTTGTGTCTGTGTGTGTGGCTTTAAGCTTGGCATATCTTGAGCCTGTGGTTGAAATGAATCTGAAATTAAATTGCCTGGAGAAGTTTATTTTTAGAGTTAATCTCATCACATGTAGCAATAGTAGTTTTCCATTATTTAGTACACACTATGGACCTCTTTTTTTACACGTCATATTTCTTCAAAGCAAATCCAGGAGGTTAAGAGTTATTGACCTTGTTTTTGAAACAGCTGAGAGCTCATAAAGGTGAAATGGCACCTCAAGGTCACATACCTTGGAAGCTGCTGAACCATGATTAGAACCCAGATCTGCCTCACTGCCAATCTCAACTACTTCCATTCATCATGTAGACTCCTGTGTCACTAGGGATGATCAGGAGAAGCCCAAGGATACAGCTGTGGGTCCTCAGGATGGCTGAGGGGTTTAACAAACTTCTGCAGTACTTCAAGGCTGACTGATTGATGGTGCTTCTCTGCAGGGGGAATCAGCTTTGGGAGAACCAAGGGGACATCAGGCTCAGAAGCAGATGACGAAACACAACTGACCTTCTACACAGAGCAGTATCGCAGTCGCCGCCGCAGCAAAGGTAATCAAGTCTCTGAGAAGTTTCCAGAACTACCCTGCGTGTTTACAAAGTCCAGGGAACAGATTATATGATAAGTGGCAATGTAAATCTGTTTCAACACATTTAGCATCCCCAGAACTGACAAACACTGCTGACCTTTTAATCTTTCCTGTTCCATTCCTTACTTCCTGCCCTACATCATTCCCCAAAACAATTAGAGCCAATTTCCCTTAAGTGTATGTATATTGAAATTTCAGTATAGGAAATGAAATAACTAATCATATTGAAAGGAAACTAGTGCTAAAATTAAATCGGATTTAGGTTAGATGTGTGAGGGGTAATTCGGACCATGGGTGGAGGGCAGTTTGTAACATGATCTAGCAATTTAACTTTGCATTTTTTAGCAGAGAGAATGTAAAGGGGATATTCTCAAGTGAAAAATGTTTAGATTCTGGGGGACAGAATTAAACATTTGTCCATGATACTGTGTTTCCCTGGATCTCAGTGTTCTGTTGTTGATCCTTGTCGGGGAGGTATTTTGTGACCCACTAAAGAGTGCCTTCAACATTTATTCATCACATTTTCAGTCAGTGTAAGGGATATTAAAATGCTGGAGCAAGAGTCATCACAGGGCTGTACCTACAGCTGAAGATCATAGTTCTTTTATGATTTGGTAGGCTATACAGGAAAACACTCTATTTCAGGAGAATATATATATATATATATATATATATATATATATATATATATATATAGGCAATACCTCCCCTCTTACCTAAGGCTGGGGAATTAGCAAATGTGAAGTGATATTGTATAAGAGACCCTGGGGTATAAACATATACTAAATGCCAAGGGCTAGTACAGGTTGACAAGCTTTGACCAAGTAGTGAAAGGAAGGCTCAGTATCACAGGTAAGGCAGGTCTGTCAACTTGCACTGACTGTCACTTTGAGAACTATGGTTTATTATTAATATAGGTGGGTTATGGACATGTCAGAATTTCTACTACACAGAAGGGAGCTGAAGTGTTGCCTGAGCCAGGGACATTTGTTCATGATGGACCTTTCATAGCAATGCCATGAATCACTTACCTTTGGACACATTTTGCCCTTGGGCAAGTTATTTACATTCCTTCATCTGTAGAATGGGCCTTGTAATGACTACAACTGCCATTTAGAGTTGGATATTGATTTAAAATCACATTATATAAAAACATTATCACGTACATGGTGTAAGGGGAAAATAGAGGTGAACATTTTTTTTTGTAGATGTTTTGTTTTGTTTTTTTTTCAAGACAGGGTTTCTCTGTGTAGCCTTGGCTGTCCTGGAACTCATTTTGTAAAGCAGGCTGGCCTTGAATTCAGAAATCCGCCTGCCTCTGCCTCCCAAGTGCTGGGATTAAAGGTGTGCGCTACCACTGCCCAGCGGAGATGAACATTTTTAATGTCACTTCAGTTCTTATTGCTTTGACTCCCTTCCCCTTGGTACCTATCATGAAAAACAGGCTCCATATAGGAAGCACTCCCATTGATACACCCCCTAGGAAGTATTTTCAGCATCTACAGCCTTCAAATAATAGGTCCTGTTTCTCAGTCTTTCCCATGCAATGGCTTTCTGAGATCTATTGTATTGCAGATTTAGAAGCTGTTGATCAATGATTCCTGACCTGTCTCCTCCACCCTCAGTCCACAGCCAAAATTAGAAGCAAGGAATGGTGGGTTTCCTCAGCAGGACTGGGCTATTTATAGCTAATTGGAAAAGCATCAATCATTGAGCATACAGCCTATAAATTGGAGTTAAACTTAAAACAACAAAAGCAAAGGCAAGCAACAGGACTTGAGATAAAAGACAGGGCCTACAGCCCCAGACACTCCCAAAGGCCTCTCTGTGTTCTTAGGATATGTGAAGAACACAGCTGTGGCATCCTCTTCCTCCTTCCCAAGCCCTGCTTGCCAAGGCAGTGCCAAAGCCACTTCCTCCCCTCTGCTGCCATTTGTTACCCACCAATAGCACAGTCGTCTTCCTGCATTTCTGGCTTCTGCTGCACAAATCTCTTCCTTGCAGGATGATGTGTTGATATCTGCCCACTTCTTTTATCTGGTTCTTTTCTTCTTTTACCGCTCTCTTTATCTACTGCCACATTCTCTCTTTTCTTTTCTTATCTTTCTTCTCACTCTCTTTTCTTTTCTCCTCTTCTTTATTTCCTGCTCTTTACTCCAGCCATTTCCTAGTTACTCTTTCTTTCTTTTCTCCCCTTCTTGCATACATATAATACATACATACATACATACATACATACATACATACAATACAATACATACATACATACCCAAGCCAATGCTATAAGCAGCAATCACATGAAGACAAAGCCTAGGAAATGTTTTAAGCTCTTTAACCATGTGGAGGTTGTACTATATAAAAATGTGAACTACTTGACAATGAAAAACAGAAAGGAGAAAGATACAGTGAGGGAGAGAGCCAAATGAGGAGAGAAATTCATATTAGATTCTGAGCATATTTCCCCCCCATCTGTACTGGATCAAAAGCAGGTGACACTGCTGTTCATGGTGCATTGTTGATTATGCACTTGACCTTGTTGAGGCTGTCCTTCTTGTTGCTATTCCTGATGCTTCTACTGCAGATATTTTGATGAAGACATGAAGTTGATCAGGTCATGGCAAAGCCTCTGCTCCAGCCAAGTGCACTTAGAGCTGAATGTCCAATTCTTTGGATGCTACAGTTCCACACAAGCGCCAAGACCCCTCATGTTCTTCTTAGACTAAGCAAAGAAGTTGATGAGTCTGCAGCATTCACAGTATTATCACAGAAAATACACGGTTCAAAAGTGAGCCAAGAGAGGTCTAGGAGTCCTCTGGGCTGCCAGAATAAAAGAGCACGGTATTAAGAACTTGGGTATTGGGCTCCCCGAGTTCAAATTCTAGCCCAGACACTTACTGGTGTCATGTTAACACGTGTTTTGTGCATATCTGTACATTCTTTCCCTGAACTAGAAAATAAGGAAATGATATAAAACTAACAGTCTAGAAGAGTTTTCTAAAGATCCAAATTAATTAATATCTATAAAGAATCTAAGCAGATGTTAGGGTGAAGTAAAGATATTAAAACAGGACTAAACTACCAAGGAAAGACCAATATGTACCTAGGGGTGTCAGGAATCTCACATCAATTGCCAAGTCACTATTAGACATTAGTGAAGATCCACCTGCCAAGGCTTCCATTATCTGGAACATAGAACAGTAGTGGGAAAGTCAGGAGCCGGTCCAATCCTCTCTTGGAGCTCCCTTCTCTCTGTGTTGGACATTAGCATGTTTTAAACATGCTTGCTTCAGGCTCTGTCTCATTTGACTCTTTTGCCCAGGGTTGTCCCATTTACTGTTTCTCAAGGGTATGTGCCAGGACCACAGTGATGGCCTCATCCACCTAGGTGGACTGTGCTTCTCCTGTCCCTTTTTCCCAATATCCCAGTATTCTCCCTACCTCTGTGGCTACAATCCAAGCTCCTCCTCAGCAAATGCAGTGAGTCAGCTGCTCCCTGAGGTCTGCCCAGCAGTATGGGAACCACTCTGGCTTGGTAACAAAAGCTGAAGTATAAGGAAGTCCAGGAAAAAGAGATAAAAATACCAGGAAAGGCGAATCCCCACGCTGCAGGAAACAGCTAATGTTTGGGATTCCGTATTAACTCACTGTGCCCTCTTTGTATCCATTTAAAAATAAAACCTGTGCTGTCTTTTCCAAATCCAGAAGCATGTGACATTTGACTAGTGCCATCTTTGAAGTGCCCAGAAAAAAAAAAATACAAAAAGTAAAGATCTTTGGGGTTCTTTGAGGACAACAGGACCAGTGGGTTCCAGTGGTTGACTTCTTTTTGCATTTAGGATTTTTTTTTTTAAATAGACCTCTATCCCATCTCCAAGCTCCAAATTGTGATTTATTTGTTGTTTGTTTGTTCTCTTTTGAACAGATTTCCCAAGGTTTCTTGCTCAATTGTCATACAATATCTCTGTCTTGCAAAACGTTCACACACAAGCCTCTCCCAGAATGAGTGTTCTCCTCTTCTCTGATTGCTGTCACTCACTCTGATATCATCACTTTAATGGCATCTTATACAAAGCCATCCTACACCACAGAGAGTTTCCCTGTCTTATTCTTTAGCAGATTCTGTGATCTTCCCCTCTTTACAGATGCCATCACCATAACATTTTGACATTTACTCCGGTGTTTCAGAGTAAGTTTATGTTCTCCATAGATTTGGAGACTTCACGATGATAAGAACACAGTGCCCAACCTGCTGCCCCTAGCACCAAAAGCAGGCATGGGCCACAATGGACCAATTGAATGAATGGGTGACGCGAAAACTGAATGAGAGAAATAGCACAGTGGATGGTGTGATTGTGAGTTATGCATAGTGGCTGCTACTTCCCTGCATGCTTTTCTTATTTATACTCCATTCCTTTTTCTGACAAGTGGGCACCCTCTTCTCTTCCTTTCTCTTCCTGCTTCTGGAGGGCGAAATTGAAATAATAACTCTCCCTCATTTCCATGTCATTTCACCAGAGAGAGCCATGCCTAAGTTTGGTGTGATCATGTGAGTATCGATGTTGAAAGGTGGACTCTTTAAACACATGTTCTTTAAACAAGTTACTATCTGAGGGGACATACTGAGGCTTGAAACTTTGTGATAGAAAAGTGTGCACCTGAGGCTGATGTCTGAAGGAGGACCAAGAAATAAGAGGAGAGGGACATATAGCGCTCTCTGTTAACATTTCCCATGAGAAACATGAAACTAGTGTTCAATGCAGCCAGGCCCAGGTGGAAGTTTGGATATCAAGTCATCTTTCTGGGTTTGGGTTAGTTTTAACTTCTGGACACTTCCCTTTGTATGAAATTACACTATTAAAATATCCCTCACACTATGAACTGGTTCATGAATATAAAACACCCAGAGGTGTTCAATAAATAATGTATTGTTTTCACATTTTTACCTTCATTTAAAACAGTCTCTTTTTCCAACTAAACCAACAACAGCATCTCACTTTTGCCATTTGAATCTATGGGAAAAAAAAGATATTTGTAAGACTGTTTTGGAAAGATCACTTGCTGGCCAGGTAGACTTTGTTACAAGGTCAAAAAGTGTGAGGGATGAAGAAATGTAGACAGTGACAAAGAGACAAGGAGAGATGATTGTGCAGTGTGTGTATGTGTGTGTGTGTGTGTGTGTGTGTGTGTGTGTGTGTGTGTGTGTGGTGTGTGTGTGTTGTAGCATTTCCTATATATAGGATCAACAATGCCTTTTGCTGTAAATGTCCAGTTTGTAAATATGTTCAGCCCTGCAGACTGTACATTCTGTTAGAACTACTCACCTTCACTGACATTCTGTAAGGATGCCCACAGACTGCATATAAATGAACACATGTAAATAAATGTGCTCTAGTAATGCTTTATTTCCCATAGTATGCGGATCCAAATGTATCTGCAGGCCATAGTTATCTCACTGCTGCCCTAAACCTGTATCTAACAAGTTTCCTGACCTGTACAACTGGTTCAGAAAGCAGGTTGGAAATTTCACAGTGCTTGGTAAAATTAATCTGACCTCATATTATAAGACTGGGCTGTCTAAAGAGTGTGTTTGATAAGCAAACAGTGCTGTGTTTGGTCAGGTAAATAACCATTGAAGATAAAAGTTGTTTGAGGCTTACCATTGTCATGGTAGTCTACAGAATTAGCTAATGACAGAGATGAAATGATAGGCTGACACTGGGTAGGAATTTTGCCTTATTAGCTGGAAATGGTCCTGCAGAAAGCAAGGAGGAATGCTAGACTAGAGTGAGATGTGTACATTAGTCTGTACCTCACCATTGACAAGTTTAGTGTCTTTAGGAAAGTCTACATCCTCCCAATGCCTCTGTTTCCTTGTTAATCATTCATGGATTTTGATATTGTTTCAAGTCTGAATCTCATGCTCAATCTAATAACTTCATTTATTGATAGTTGCAGGTTAAATATGATGCTGGCCCATGTGGGAAATGAAGACCGAGCCCCATCTTCAGAATAGTTATGAGCTCCTGGGGAGCTGGGTTACAGCTCACATTGGAAGTGATGTTGATCAAAATAAGCTAGCGTATAATTAAAGATCCCAGTGAAAACTACAGATGTGTGGCAAGCCCAAGGCATAATGCTAAGCAGGAGACATACTGGTCCTGACTAGGTTTCTGAATTCTTCCAGCACTGGGACTCCCCCAGTTCACCTCTGTGCTATGGCTGTGTGGCCTTAAGTAAACCCCTCTCCTTCTCTAACCATATTCTCATTTGCTGTTTATTCAGTTGCTTCTAGAGATCTGGTCCATCTGATGCCCTTTTTCTAAGCATTGCTTATTAGTTTAACAGAGGGAAGTAGGGCACAAATGACTCTGTTTAACTTTTTTTTTTTTTCAAAATTTTGGTTGCTTGTTTTAATTTGGTAACTTTTTTTTTATTTTAGATTTATCTGTTTTATTTGTATGAGTTTTGCCTGCATGTATGTATGTATACTACACGAATATCTGGTGCCTGTGTAGATCAGAAGAGGGCATAAAAATTGCTTCAACTGGAGTTACAGATGGTTGTGTATCACTCTCTGGGTGACAGGTCCTTTGTAAGAACAAGCAATGAGCTATAATGCCAGCTCCACAATTGGGTGATTCTTATACTGGGATTTTCTCTTTTGAATTATAAGCAAAGCTTTGTGTGAAAATGCATAAACATGTGTTATTTTCCTTATGTCCCCATACAATAAAAACTTAAGGGGCTGGGCAGTGGTGGCACAAGCCTTTAATCTCAGCACTTGGGGGGCAGAGGCAGGCAGAGGTTCAAGGCAAGCCTGGTCTACAAAGTGAGTTCCAGGACAGCCAGGGCTACACAGAGAAACCCTGTCTCAAAATGTATACATATATGTGTATGTGTGTGTGTGTGTGTGTGTGTGTGTGTGTGTGCGCGCGCGCGCGCACACACACACACACACACACACACACACACACACACACACACACACACACACACCATGAGTTTAATCCTATTTCAGAGGAAAAGGACAGGTGATCGAAAGTTTAAGCCTAAACCATATCTGTAGATATGGAGACTGGAGAAAGTCTACAGTGTTCTAAAGTCTAAAGTCTAAGGTAAGAAGCCATGATGACCAGGTTCCCCCAAATAAAAGTGGGGTATTTAAAAAAGAGAAGCATCCACAGAATTGTACCTGCCCCAGTGTAACAGCTGGGAGTCCCTGGTGTTCAGGTATGAAGGTGGAAGAGAGATACCAGAGGCATACAGTACCAGTCCATGTCTATACGAATGCTGAGAAATAATGGGAAGATGAAAAGACATGTCTTCATATTGGGAAAGTCCTTGACCCTGTCCTCTACTTTCACTAATAAGTGATTTTAGGTTCTGTTCAGTTCAAAAGACAATTCATGCAAATAATTCCCTGTACACACAGGAACTAAGGTTTCGAGAAGGAAAGCAGTTCTTCCAAGGTTAAAAATAGCATCCTTAAATGACAAAAGCAAATGAGATGAAATGCTAATAGGTGGAGTAAGGCAGTGACATATGGATGTTCTTAACTCTTCTCTTCCTTGCTACAGTCCCATAAGTTTGAAATCATTTCCAGACAAAACACTCATTGCTTTTAGGATGTGCCTAGACTCCAGAATTAGCAGGTGTGCAGGTTTCAGTTCTTGCTCTGCCAGTCTGGGGCTGCTTTGCCTTTCCTTCTGTGCCTGCAGCCACCGTGATTAGCAGAGAGCAAGTGAGTTGGATCTCTGCTCTTCCTCAAACTATGGTGACCATTAACCATACAAAGGGAATTGTCAGTCAAGGTTGTGGGGTGACCAGTTCAGCAAGAGGTAGGTCAGCAGGCCTTATCAGTGCATCAGCCCCATACCACATTCATGGTATCTTTTGAGTGCACTGGCCTACAAAGTGCTCTTGTTTCTAGAAGAGGAAAAAGCAAACATTTTCAGTGTGATGATGAATCTGGTTTTCCTGGTCTTCTGGGACCATTGTGGTACAGCTTTTACTTCACTGTCCTCTGCCTTTTGTCTAAAGATAGCTTTTTCCCACACACACAGCCCTCTGCATGCTGGCAGCTATACTCATAGGACCTGCTACTCAGGAAGAGTAAACACTGCAGACATATTGATTTGTACTTAATCAGCCTTCAAAGAATCTGTTGCCACAATGACCTGAGAGGGATGGTCAGGCTCTGGAGGGCAGGCACACTGTCAGAGTAGTGGGAAGTCTGAGCCTGCTTCTCTCAGCCCAGTAGATCCCCTTGCAGAAAAATCATGACCTGGAGGCTCTAGACTGCCAGCTTGAGCTCCAGTGGATAAAGAAAAGAGCATCTTCATGGTGTGCGGTAACGAACTGACCTAGAGTGTGGGGGCTGGTATAGTGAAGATCCAGTTCTCAGCACTAAGTAGAAAGTGAGCGATAGACTGAGGTTCCCAGGAAAGAAGGGAAAAAGAATCACAGGAAGGAATAGCCAACTGACATATGCACTTCCGGGAAGTCTTAAGCCTTATATGCTAATCCTGGGTATCATTTCATTTAGTTAGGAGAGTAGGAACCTCAGATTCTTATCCATCAAACAGAAGGTAGACCTTGATGTTACCTAAGTCCTCTGACATGGCTCTCTGAATGTACATGATAGAAATGGGATCAGAAAGACAGAAGAAAAAAAGGACAGAACAGGCAAAACCACACTTGATGTATTCTGCACTTCTTGTGCATGTCTATTCCTTTCTTCATAAATTACCTCATGTGTATCTCAGCCGTATCATTTTTACCGATGAGAAAATAGAATCTTAAGAAAGTTCTTGTAGGTGATATTATCATGAGGTAAGGGAAACATGACAATGAACCGGAATGGCCAGGTCATTCTCTGGGTGCGTGAGATAAGTCATGTATAATGCTTGTGACTAGAGAGAGCTCAGTCTTGCCTAGCATACAGGAGACCCCAGGCTTTATTCTCAGTACTATATAAACTGAGTATAGTACCGCATAACCACATACCTCTAATCCTAGGGTTTGAGGCAGATCAGAACGTTTCTTTTTTAATTTATTGTTTTTTAGAATTTTAACCATAAGTTCTGTATTTACATCATTCTTCTCCTCTCTCCCACCCCCCCACCAAAAAGAACTTCTCCTATATTCTTATTCTTGTCTGAAATTTGTGACCTGGTCTTTAGTATTATTATATATGCAAGTACATACACACACACACACACACACACACACACACACACACACACACACAACTGTATTCATGTAGTATAGATTCATGGGTCTAGGGATGATAACTAGGAATTGGATAAAATATCAAGTAGCTTGTACGTGGAGAAAACTTCTTTCTTTCTCTCAGCAGCTATTAACTGCATATAGATGCATTATCTGTGTCTGTGACCTTGAGAAATCAACCCCTTCCCCATCAGCATGTCTACTGCTATTGTAATTTACAAAAGTCTGCGTCATCAGCTACACTGTTGAAGTTTCATGGGTGTAGCTTCCTTGCCCTATCTCAAATATACTGTCTGGCAGGAAAAATCCTTTCCCCAACCCCCAGCTTTTATAATCTTTCTGCCCTCTTTCTGCAATACTTCTTGAGACCCAGATATATAGAACTTGTGTTTGTAGATATATAAATAGGAGCCAGGTGTCCCACTGTCATCGAGATGATCCTCAGATAAGTGTCATGTCAGTTTCAAATGAAACTGTCTCAAAAAGAAAGAGCCAATTACAGTACTTGGCGCTGGTCCTTGCCCTTAGGAAAGAGGAAGTGAATCAACATGTTTATGCTGTTGCAAGAAGCCTAAGGAACCTGACGCTATTATGATATTATTGAGAACTTCTTAGTGCCAGCTCTATAACTGTTTGCTAGTGAGGTAACCCCAGAAGGGGGCTTGAATCACAAGTAAGTGTCATAAGATCTAGATTCAGCCAGCATCAAGAGGTAAGTTTTCCTGAAGGAAAACGATAGCCCCATTGGACCAAATTCCTCAGAGTACAACTGACAACGTAGATCCTGGTGTGTAATCTGGCAGGAAACACATGTCAAGAGTAACCTCTGAAGCTGTACTAGAGCTAGATGGATGCAGTCCCTGGGAGGCAACTGTGTGTATTCACATGGAAAGTGTCCATTTTTCACTTCTGAACAACTTTTGCAATAAGAGGAAATGAAAGCTTGTGGTGGTTTGGATGAGACTAATCCCAATAGGCTCGTGTATTTGACTACTCGGTCCCCAGGTGTTGAAACCTCTTAGGACAGATTAGGAGGCATGACCTTGTTGTAGAAGATGTGTCATTGGGTTTCAAAACCTTGAACCATTTTCATCTATCACCTTCAGACTCACACTAGTGTGAACCAAGACCTACCCCTCTCATCTACGGCTCTAGCAGCATGAATGGTCTTGCCTGCTGCCGTTTTCCCCACCATGATGGCCATAGACACCAACCCTCTGAAACTGGAAGCACCCAAATAAACTCTTTCTTCTATAAGTTGTGTTTGTCACTGTGACTTACTGCAGCAACAGAAAAGTATCAAAAACAAAACTGAAGTGTAAATATTTGCCATCAGGTGCCCCCTGATGTGGGGAGCCTTTTTGATGAAGGACTTATAGCAACTGTGTTAGAGTTCAGAACAATGAATCTTTTCCCTTTGGATTTCTTTGAAGACAAAGCACTTCAGGGTGGAGAATGCTTAAAGATATAGCGCCTTTCCCCCCATAACCTTGCGCTTAAGTAGCAATTTTTGCCCTAGAATTACTTATTTTATATTATGAATTGTTTGTTTGTTTTGAGTGTTTGGTTTATTTGCTTTTTGTCTTTTTGTTTTCCATGTTAATCCCTCCTCACTTTCACCTTTACCTCAGCTGGGCTGTGAGGCATGTGTCAGTTGAGGACAGCAGAAGGGACCTTTCACAGGACAATTTAAATCCAACGCACCTTACCTTCAACCCCTGACCAACTGATAAATGGTCACTACATGACACTGCAAAGAACTCTCCATAAGAAATAAGAATTTAGCTTCTGGCTCAAGGCCCGTTTTGTATAAATAGTCCAAGAACTGCAAAATACTCCCGGGAGGATGATGCAATTAGCTGTTAGGCAGAGTAGCAAACCAGCCCTCAGGTTGTTGTTTTCAGAGGGCGTGGCACTCCCCAGATATAGACGCTGGGTCTGTTGAAGACATGGGATGCTTGGAAGCTGAAGAATAAGCTACTTCCCACTCTCAGTTCTAGATCCTGTCCCAGATTAAAGCCACATATCTAGGGAGAGGCTCTTGGCTGTTTGAGGAGCTGTTAGTGCTATGTAGTGAACATCGGGGCCAGCTAGGAAGTTTTAATGAACTACCAGATCAAGGTATCTATATCAGATTCATTGCATGGGAATGAGTGGCCAAGCAAGGAGTCTTCTGAGTGATATAAAATCCTCCCTAGATTCTAATTTCTGGCCAAGATTCAAAGCTACAATTTCATAACTTTTGTAACATTGTCCAGAGCACACCTTTGTTCTCATTCTGGCTTTTAGCCTCCTGCCATGTATATCTTCTTTCCAGTCAAGACTTGGAACAACAATTAAAGGCAGAGCACTGAAAGCAGACATTAATTGAATGTCACTGTGGTCCAGAGCCACTGCATAGCCACTGTCTTCCTATGTAACTAGCACTGTTCTTTTTCTCCATATTTAAAGGAACAAAACTGCCCCCAGACAGAGTGAGTTCATGAAGGTCACAGAATCAGTGATTGCAGGATTGAATTAATTTTAGTTAGCTCAAAAAAATAATAATTAAATTATTGCCAATAGCACCTCAAATTATTCCCATGAAAAACTTGTAGGCTTCACTTCCCTCCCTTGTATCATAAGTCCTGGCAAGGGCTGACGTTTTTATGATATGCAGTACATTGATTCCTTATGCTAAACAGTTTCCACAGCCTTTCTAGAAAGCTTTTCATTTTGTTTTGGGAGATGAGACTAGGAATTTGGACTCCTTTACTGAAAGAACAATAACACATAGAAAAGTTAGCTTTGGTCTACTCCTGGAGTTGGCCCTATTTAATGAGAGATAGGGTAGAAAATTAAGGATTCGGAAATTATGATGGTCTTAGAAAGATTCTCTCTGATGTCTTTCTTCTCTCCCTTCCCCAAAACCTCAGAGGGAATAGACACTGGCTTCCTTTCTCTTAAAGGTCTTTTTCAGACTTCCTCTGCACATACCTGCAGAAAATAGCACTCAGCCTAAGCAAATGAGAGTTTCTTGAAAGCAGGCAGAGCATCAGCCGACTTCAAACACTCCTTTCCTAGGCCCACAGGTCTCTGAAATACTGTTTAAGTGTTCTTTCTCCGGCTCCTTTGAGTTGGCAGCCAGCACATTACCTGACAGCCCAGCATGCAAGGGAGGGAGATGGCTGTCAGGAATCAAATGGGAGACCAAAGGCGATAAAGCAAACATGTCGGTTTTAGTTGCTTACACTAGCAGGAAGGAACAATCAGTCTCTCTGTTGCTTTCTTGTTTTTCAACTAAACTCCACATGATTGTTCCTCCGTTTCCTTAGCCTGAGAGATGAGGATGCTCTGCTTCCGGTTGGAAGTGAGCACATTCTGGCTTTCTAGTTCTCTACCCTGTCCTGTGTGGAAGATAGGGTACTCTGACACCAGCAAAATTGCTCTCCAGATGAAGAGGTCAACTATAGACACGCACTGTATGGTCAAAGCTATATGTGATGCTTGCACACATGACATTACCATAACCTCAAATAGGGCCACAATTCTGACCTCTCAAAAATGAAGGTATGTGCTGAAACATGGCTCAGTTGGAAAAGTGTTTGTTGTGTATGCATGAGGCTCTGAGTTTTGTCCCTGGTACCCAAGTAAAAGTCAGGATACAGTGATGTTTGCTTTTTTGCGGGGAGATTTTTTAATTTAATTTGATTTTTATTTTTACTTGTTCACTTTACATTACATCCCACACAATGCCCTCTCCCAATCACCCTCTTTTACAATCCTTCCCCATCCCCCCTCTCCTTCTCCTCTGAGAAGGTGGGGACCCCTGGGGATCCACCTTACTCTGGCATCTCACATCTCCAGGAGGCTAAGCACTTCCTCTCCCACTGAGGCCAGACAAGGCAGATGAGCATAACCCCCACTCCAGTTGTTCAGGACCCACATGAAGGTCATGCAGCCATCTGTTACATATGTGCTGAGAGGCCTAGGTCCAGGCTGTGTATATTCTTTGGTTGGTAGTTCAGACTCTGAGAGTCCCTCCTGTCTAGGTTAGTTGGCTTTGTTGATCTTCTTGTGGAGTTCTTATCCCCTTAGAACTAGCTATCCTTCCTCTTGTTTTTCTATAAGAGTTCCCAGGTTCCATTCCCTATTTGGTTGTGTATTTCTGTATCTGTCTGAGTCAGCTGCTGGGTGGAGCCTCTCAGGACAACATACTTCTGTCTGGAAGCATAACAGAGTATCATTAATAGTGTTGGGGACTGGTGCTTGCCCATGGGATGGGTCTAAAGCTGGGCCAGTTATTGGTTGGCTTTTCCCTCAGTCTTCGCCTCCTCCTCCATGCCTTCATCCCTTGTACACGGGATAAATTTTGGGTTGAAAGATTTGTGAGTGGGTTGGTGTCTCTTTCTGGTTACAGAAGGTGGCCTCTTCACGTTCCATATCTCCAATGCAATGAGCCACAGCTAAGGTCACCCCCATTGATTCTTGGGTACCTCCCTTATCCCAGATGTCTGTCCTGTCCTGGAGAAACCCCCACCACCCAACATCAATTGCAAACTTCTATTCATTTTTATGGCCATCTAACCATCTCTCCTGTCCTTCTCCACAGTTGATCCTAAATTCCCCATCCCCCATCCCTCCTGTATCAGTTCCCTCCCTCCATCTGCCTCTTATCACTAGTTTATTCTCCCTGCTAAGTGAGACTTAAGCTTCCTTGCTTGGGCCTTTCTTCTTGTTTAGTTTCTTAGGTCAATGAAGTGTAACATGTTACCTGTATTTTATAGCTATTATCTACTTATAAGTGAATACATACCATGAATGTCCTTTTGGGACTGGGATACCTCACTCAGAATGATATTCTCAAGTTCCATCCATTTGCATTTAAAATTTATGATGCCTTGGTTTTTAATAGCTGAGTAGTATTCCATTGTGTAGATGTCCTCCAATTCTTTATCCATTTTTCAGTTGAGGGACATCCAGTTTCCATCTATTATGAATAAAACTTCTCTGAACATAGATGAGCAGGTGTCTGAGAAAGCACAAAATTGATTTTCAAAGTGGCTGTACACGTTTGTATCCCACCAGCAATGGAGGAGTGTTCCCCTTGTTCCACAGCCTTGCCACTACTAGAGAAATCCATCCCCATGCCACTAGAAAGGACTTCTACTTCAGCCACTGTACAATGAGGATCATGGGGAAGTATTTTAAGCTGAGGAATTCATCATCTGGTTTCTATTTTATAAGGTCCAACTATCTATAGGAAGACCTCTATTATATGGGAGGGAAACGGGAGACCAATCGAAGGAGGACCTCTGCATGAGCTTGGAGTAAACAAAGATAAGGGTTCTGTTAAAGTACAAGGTACAAGAAAAGTGACCTTTGCATTGTGACAAAGTGACTCCTAAGGCATGATAATCATGAGGCCTAGTTTCTGGTCTAGGAGCAGAGAGACATGCTAACACCAGCCAGGGAAGGAGAGGAAGAGAAGGTCTGCTGGAGAAAAGAAATGAACAGTAGAGCATGTGCCTTCAAAGTATCTTTTGAGGAATCTATTCAGAGACCATTGCCAAGCAAATCTAAGCCTAGGTGACAGTTGAGGAACAAAGAATGCTACCATCTCAATGGTGTTTAGTGTTCCATTGAAAATGACTGGTTCCCACAACGTTAGTATTTATAAAAAAATGGAAACTTAAAATTGATAGATCCTGGAAGTTGAAAATACACTGGCAGTGCAGCTGGACTTTCTGCTCTGGGCTTTCCAAGGCTATGGTTGCTATTGGAGGCCAAGACTCATTTGAGGTACAGGGATCTCTTCCAAGCTATGTGGTTGTTGGCAGAATCCATTTCCATATATGAATAAATGCAGTATGCCTGCTTTCCTGCTAGTTGACTTCAGGGACCACTGTAAATCTCAGGGCTACTCACAAGGCTTTGGCACCTGACCTTCTTCGTAGACAACTCAAAATCTACTTCTACAAGGTCAACAGAAGAATACTCATATTGATTTCCACCCTTAATGTCCTAATCTCTTTTCAAGGCTCACCTAAATTGCCCAGACCTATCAATGACAAATTCCTTTTTGATAAATTCAGAGTCCACTGAGATAGGAAGGAGCATTGTCTTGTCCTAGAAATTTCTGCATCCCTGTCATATAATGTAACCTAAGCATGGAATATCATATTCACAGTCACCATCCATATTAAAGAGAAGGTCATAGATTATATGGAGGGATGGAAATGTTAGAGGTTATTTTAGACCTTTGCCCTCTACTGGAATTTAAACAATGGCATAAGTGAAAGACACATCTTTAGGAGATGAAATAAATAGAAGTAGAAGAAGTTAGCATATACCTCACAGTGATAGGCTCAAGACTGAATCAAAGTAAGTTTTTTTGTTTGTTTGTTTGTTTTTGTTGTTGTTGTTGTTTTTGTTTTTGTGTGTGTGTGTACCACAGCTCAGAGAAACTTGCCATGAGAACACCTTAGCAGTGCAGGACATATAGATCTTGAGGACATATGTTACAGCACAGCCACTCAGTGAAACATATTATTGTGTAGAATGAAAACGGCCTTTCATTTGTGACTCATGGCAAGCCAAATTGATAGACATCTACTACTTCTAATTAGATAGAACTTAAGACAATTCAGGATCCTCTGTGGCTTGAGCTGTAAAACACTTAAAACCTTGGACAGGATGCTTTGCCTCTATCTATTCAACAGATTACGCTGATTGAATAAATTACATCTGAGGCCTCTCAAATCTCTGGGACCCCTTTTCACGTGTTATTTAGTATGCACTGCAATACTAGGCACAGTATGCCTTTCTGGACTGTCAGGGTCAATAAGACATGGCTCCAGACCATAAGATGTTTCTTCTTGGGTTTCCACCCACATTGTACCCACCTTCAAGGCATCTGTGCAGCTATGTGTTTCAGAATCAGTCATGACGCTGTGCTTACTGGTTTTAGCTTTTCATCACCATTGTAAAATAATGCAATGATCCTCTTCAAGGAAACAGAAAAGACAGACACAACCAAGCAATCCCAAAGCCAGTAAACTCATTCCACTTTTTCTCTCCATATTTGTATGCGTCCTCTTTACCTATCCTATGACTGTAATGGACACCCACACTTGTTCTCTGTTACAATACCATATATGATATGCATTTGACATGAAGCTCTAAACCTGAATGTCGAGTCTCTAATACTGAAAAATTAACATGAGCCTGAGTATCCAACAAGAGGGGAATGGCTGAGGAAATGATGATGCATCAGCCTGTGAGAATACTGTACAGCCAGATAATTGCAAAGTAGAGCAGAATTTATAAACTACAATGATTGCTTTTGAGGACAAACAGAACAATTCATTTAAAAAGAAATAATGTGGGTGAATCACAGTATGTTGTGCACGGTTGTATTTATTTATCCTTCTGTTATTTATATACTGCCTACTTCCAAAAGGGACTAGAGGTGGGTGGATTTGCTGGAAGTAACTCAGGCCAGGCTAAAGCATTGAATTCATGGTCTTTAGAGCTAAACACCTAATGGTGAGTCCTGGTAGTGTGGATGTGGGCAAACAATGGTGCTTTTCTTGTCACAGCTTGTTCTAACAGTAGTTTCAAGGTTGAAATGAAATCATCTGAGTCAATCACTTAATACAGTTTCTGGAAAGATGTAATGATAAACAAATCATGACTTCAGAATAGACCCCTTCACTTTAAGAATGAGAAGCTTATCTCTGCAGCGAGGTCCTACCACCTCAAACGTCTGTTATATCTTTAATTGATTTAAAAATTTAAAAAGTGTTGTTTGTACAAGTTTTATTATTCATTTAAATCCCTGCATGCCTGGTGCTGACATCCCCAGAGGCATGAGCATATTTCATCCTCACCTAATAGGAAAAACAGAGGGGGCAGGGACAAGAATCAAAAGTAAATTTCAACATCTTAGTTGAAAGGGCCCTATCCCTTGAGATTAATCTTATATTCATTCTTTCAGTGAAACATGAGTTTGATAAAAGGTCAGTTTTCTCCTTTATCATGGTTCCCAATACCACAGAGAAAGTAAAAATGTAAAAATGTTCGAATTTTTAAAACCTATTAATTTTGGAACTGTAATCCAAAATGTAACAGATCAGAGCAGAAAAAATGCAAGAGTACTTTTCTCTTGGATTCTTCTCTTTTCTTTTCTTTTCTTTTCTTTTCTTTTCTTTTCTTTTCTTTTCTTTTCTTTTCTTTTCTTTTCTTTCTTTCTTTCTTTCTTTCTTTCTTTCTTTCTTTCTTTCCCTTCCTTCCTTCCTTCCTTCCTTCCTTCCTTCCTTCCTTTCTTTCTTTCTTTCTTTTTTTTTTGTGACATTTCTCTAGTTGTGGCTGTGGCTGGGAGTCATTGCCTTAAGATACTACACTGAAAATGAGGCAGACTGGTAGCCTCTGCTCCTGAGGTCTTGTTAAGGTATAGAGCTCAAACTAGTGAAGAACATCACACCCATCTAATTCTGAAGCCACAGTGGAGCTAACCATATTCTATAATGCTTTTGGTGCGTCTCCAACTCTGTTTCTGATTCCAAGGTACCTTTCCCTTTGAAACAAAAGTAAAGGTGATCTGATATGAACCACATGCTTATAACAAAAGAGGCTTCGAGGTAAGGTTTTCAGATACACAGGGTGTGTCAATCAAGATTGCTTCTCCAAAGAAGAATAATTTTATAGCAGATGTTTAAAGAAATCATTGGAAACATGAAACAAAGAGAAGACAGGCTGCTCCAGGCTAGTGAGGTGACTAGCTTTTAAGCAGGGTACCAGCTTTTAAGGCTAAGGGAGTGTCAGTTTATAAGACTCTCAGCCAAAACGAACCCAGGAGTAGAGAGAGGTAAAATGGATTCATTCGGCTTCTCTCTTTGCTGGGGAAGACATAGTCCCACAGGCAGTTGCTTAGAGAGTGGACTGTAGTAAAAGGCCAGAAGCTTTCACACATGCAAACACAGAAGATGAATACCCGAGATAGAGGATATCTGAACTGAGCTGTGAAACACAAGATGGCTTCATAAAGGAGAACGCAGAATAAGGAGTCGCTAGGAGTGAGATGGAGATACAGTGAGGTAGAGGAGAAGGTCTGGCACTGTATATTCTCAAAATAAATCATTTTGATTCAAAGGAGGGAAGAGCACGGGGATCACGTCTTGACCACTTCGTTGTACTATAAAGCATAAGAAACAAGGGCTTGAGCACTGGTCAGACTCACTGTGGTGACAAGAGACCATCCGAGACTTTCATCAGATCTGTGTGGCAGAAAGGTCACACTACCTTTGCTGGAAGCTGTATCAATAGAACAATAGTAGAATTTGTGAAAATGGATAGGAGACTGTACTAACAATCTGGGTGGAAATGGATACTGTCTCACCTAAGGCTAAGGCAAATGACATGGAGATGGTGCAAGAACAGTCTTTGTTGTCAGAAGCCACACCCAGTTACCTGCCTCATGTGATCCAGTCTGATAGCCATAGCAACAGCCTCTTTAACATCCCTGACCAGAAGAAATGATAACAAACTCTTACATCTGTTCCTGGAGGTCCTGTCTCTATTTTTTTTTCCTTTCCTTTTTTCCCCCTCCCTTTGATTGTATCTGATCCAGCCTCACTGGGTAATTGAGTGTTTGAGAGTGAAAAATTATCTCAGCAGCCTGGCCCTTATCTTGACAGCGAAGCAGCACTTTTAATTTAATTTTGTTCAGAGACGCACGGGTAACAAATTTCACTAATCGCCTGGCTGTCGCCCTCCGCATGGTAACGAGCCGTTTGTTACCAGGCAGCCCAGCATAAATACATGTGGGGGAGCAAACAGGGGAGAGAGACAGGGGCTAAGGAGGAGGGAGGGGACAGCTGCAATCAATATGGGGCAGACTTGAGGTCTGCTGTCAGTATGAAACTGCCGATGGGAGGCAGGATGGACAGCACAGGGAGGGATTTGCAGTGTAGACCCACCAGAGCTCTTTCCCTTGCTTCACCTTCTCTTGAGCAAGTAGTCCCTGCTCCCTTGACTTTTTACCTGTAACCCTGAGATGTTACCCCAAACCCCTTCTCCTAGAGTTGTTATGTGAGTGCATTTGTAAGCCCCAGACTTACACACCTAACTCTCATAGATTAAAGGAGAAACCCTGCCATGCCAGTTAATTTTTGTCAGCAGGGCACAAAGTAGAGTCCTCTGGGAAGAAAGAACCTCAATTGAGGAACTGCCTCCATCACACTAGCCTGAAGACATGTCTGTGTGGGGCTTTCTTCATTAATGATTATAGTGGAAGGGCCTAGCCCACTAAGGACATTAGCATCCCTGGGCAGGGATCCTGAGTTATATAAGAGAGCATGTGGAGCAAGCCATTAAAAGCACATCATTGAGTGTCTCTCTGGTGGACTCTGCTTCAGTTCCTGCCTTCAGTTCCTACTTGAGTTCATGTCTTGGCTTCTCTCAGCAATGTGCAACATCAAAGACTGAGGCAAATAATCTTGTTCTAGTTGCTTTGGAGCAGTGTTTTAAGACAGCAGCAAAGACTAAAAGAATGTGTCAAGCCCTTCGTCCAGTAGTTTTCTTTTAGAAATAATTGTCCATAGTTGGCTTGTACTCCTCTGCTGATAGAAACCCCCCACACTATTAGAGCAACTGATAGCTTTGACTTTTGGAGAATTCTCAAGCTTAAAATGCTCACATCTTTTGACTCTTTCCCAAGTTAGCCCCACTCTGCCTTCTGAACACTTGTGACGAGTAAACCTGCACCTTACTTCCAAAGGGAACTCCACCATGCACTTAGATATTGAAATTTTACTGTATTTTTTTCTTCAATTCATAACAAAAATCACCCTATAGAAATATGGGTAGTTTTTTAAATCAAGCTAGAAAAGCCTCTCTAAGTCACATGACACTAGACCCAGATATTTAAACTTATATCCAACTGCAAAGATTTCAAGCTCTTTGTTGTACTTCCCACCTTGTATTGTGCAGCAGCTCAAGGGTGAATGCTGGAAATACAGTCCCATACATACTAGAAAAATGTCTATCCCATGAGACATGAAATAGAAAAAAGATCAGTCAATTATACCCTCTCTGCACTTCCTTTGTAACCCTATCCACTGCCCACTCCCGCCAAATTCCAGTCAGTGGGTCCATGGATCTAGATTTATGAGTCTTCTTGGTGTTTCTTTTTCTTCTAAGAGGTCTTGACTCTTTCTTCTTTCAGCTAATTAAAACCCCCCATCTTGGGCAGCGAGCTTTGCATCACAGACTAGTGGAAAGAACTATGATACTATGTTGATAAATCACTCCCTGGGGTAGAGCTGGGAGTCTGGAATTGTTGTGGGGTGGCATGTTATGCTTGTCTGCTAAAGGCCGCTAAAAACTGACCATGTCCACCCCTGTGAACAGTAAAATTAACTTCATAGATGGATAAAGTTTTTTTACTAAGGGAGAGGCACTTGAGTTGGCTCCTGAACACTGTGTGCTATGTGGTTTGATTTCTTGAACTACCTGTGAGGAGTTGCCGTTTACCTCCAGAATAGATCCGAGACTTCTGATTCTAAAACTGGAAAAGATGCAGCATGCCATTTGAAAGCATTGCTTTCAGAAACACATGCACTTGTTTATACACTTGAAAATAGTCACAGCTTTGCTTCTGACCTCAGATACATTACTTAAACACTGTGTTTCATAGTATTCAATTATGAAATAGAAATAAGAACTAGATGTCTAAGATTGACACACATATGCCTACATATATGATGTATAATCACATATGTACATGTATGTATCTACCTATTATAGGATACAATTGCATACATAACCCTTAGCATAGTCCTGACCACCCTGTACCATTAGCAGTTGTTACTACGCCCCCTACAACAGTAGCCATTCAGACCGCTGCTGTTACTGTTCTGCTGTTCAAAGTGTGATAATGCTTTGTTGATATCATCCAGTAGATCTCTACTCTCAAACCCCATCCTCTGTGTTGATATTAACAACAAATATACAAAGCCATAACCACATGCCAATGTCCTCTGGGCTGTTTTGTCAGCCCAAGGCACCATGTTTACACAGCTCTGTGTAATAAAAGAAAAATTCCTTTTCAGGCTGTTTGAAATGAACTTTCTAAAACTTCCCAGCATCTCCCGACACAATGTCAATATGGTGTCATGTTTTGTTTTTATTTTGTCTTGTTTTTCTCTTTCACTATGGGGTCTCTTATTCATTCTTAAACCATTGTCAGTGTAGAGTGACGTGGCACTCTCCTCTCCAGAACCAGAGAGCAACAGCCTTTGACTCTCTCAGACCTGTAGGGCTGATGCTTTGAATCACGTTTTACATAGGACCTAGGCAATCATGTGTCAGCAAATAAAATTCTGGATAACTTTATTTATGTATTATTAAGGTTCTTTTCCTCCTACAGGATCAGAGTTCTTTATCACTTATTCATCCTTGCATTCCCTCCTGGTGAGGTCCAGTGCTAATAATGGCTATCCCTGGGCTTACATGAATGAAATCAACTGTCGCCCTTCAGTGCTATGTGACTACCCCAGGCCGCAGAGCTAACTAGTTCTATCTTTAATCCTCTGAGGCAGGTTTTGTTCCGTTCTCTCCCTCACCTGATGATGTCTGGAAGGATCTCTGCAGTTCACTGGTACTTGGACCATCCCTGTTTGCTGCTGCCCTTGTAGAAGAGAAAAATTTTACTCAGCTTGCTCCCCCAGAGCCCAGTTTTGAGAACTACCTGGTAGCACCACCATGTGGTGAAACACCCAAGTTTTTCCTCTTGTGAGGGAAGGAGTTCTTTGTTCGTTCATTCATTCATTCAGTCAGTCAGTCATCCATGAGCCACACGTGGCATGTATATTCTATTTGTTACCCTGTGGTAGGTGCTGGAGATAGAAGATATATCAAACCCCGTTCTAACCCCTAGGAAATTTATACACAGGAAATTTATTTTCTGTTGGGGAAAGAAAGGTGACAGGAACACAGAGATTTACTGCTCATTGTGATAAATAAGACTGAGGGTTCTGTGCCTGCCATGGTAACACAAAGGAGGTCTTCCTCTCCTGCTGGGAATAAGGAGTGAGTGTCAGGAAGAGGGATTGGGGTGGGGCATTTCCTGAAAGAGATGAGATCTCAAAGAAATAGGCAGAGTGAATCAAAAACCATCGGAAAGCACAGTGGGAGAGGACTGTGAAGGCAGAGCATTGGGCTGAGTGAAGGAAAGGAAACTTCAGCCAAAGCTGGTCCTGTGGAGGCTGAAGACCCAAATAAGGATCTAGGACTCCATTGGTACAGGCTTCAGGGATACAAGGGAACATTTGCACAGTTATCTAACTGCATACTTGCATTACTGCAGGTTCTGCCTTTTGTCTTCTGTGGATTTTTGCAGATATTTTAGATTGACTTCCCCTATTTTCTCCCTGCAGGTCTTCATTATAGATGTGTTTTGTTTGTTGGTTGGTTTCCTTTTATCTCTTTTGCCTGTTTACTCCTTTTACCACGCCAGGTTTAATTCAATGCCTTTACCTGCAAACTTCCTTTGCATCACATCCCCCAACTTTTAAATTTTAGGACACTTAACAACGGAGTACTGCAGAACACTGAATCCAAAGCACAGATTCCCCTGTTGAGACTCATTAGTAGCAACATCTTATTTCAATGCACAATTGGCTTTGATTTATCTCCTATCTTCAGCATCTACCACATGGCAAAGAAGAGCATGTGCTCCCAATGCGTGACTGATGGATGCATGTACTTTACTTTACTTTCATCAGTACTAAATATTTGCATCAAATCTCCTTCACCTATTCCACAAGTTTAGGAACCACCATTCAATGCCTTAGGTTCCTAGTCATAGGTCCATAGGGTGAGAACCTCTAGATTTATGCTTTAATGAAAGGACTTGAACTAGATACACAGTGTATGATCTATTTGATATTCCCATTGTCTTTTTCTTTCCTCTATGTCGGTCTCAATCTTCCCATGTATTTTGAAATTCCCACATCCTCTTTCCAAATGGCTTTTACTTCTGGTCCACCCACCACCAAGCAGAAGAAAAACAAAACAAAAACCTTTGCATCTAAATGATAGAAGTACCTCCAACTGGAGAGAGTGATCTGTAATTGAAAGATGATGGTTTCGGCAGAAGATGTTTCATACTCCTAGTCCTGAGATGCCCAGGTCCCCAAACCAGCTGAGACTTGAGAAGTCTGCATGAGATGTGGATTTAGAGGTCTCCAGAAGAGCCTGCAAACTGAACAAGACAAATTCAAAAGTATGTGCTACTCTAAAGTGGCTCCATTCTTTAAAAAGAGCAGAATTATTTTCCTGTCATCCACTCAGTAGACAGTTTTGGCAAGATCCTGCTGGTGCAGCAGTGAGAGTTGGGAAAGAGAAGGAGATGTCAGCGAACACCTGCTTGGAGGTACCTAAATCCAAAGCAGCTCCGCACTGATCCTGCCTGCACCACCCCAACACTTCTCGTTCCTTCATTTCAGGCTCCTAAGTTGTTAAATAGGAATGCTGATGTGGTAAAACGGAGTTCTTGTGCAAAAAAAGACAAAGATTTCTTTAATCATTTTTTTAATTTATTTTATTGGTTTAATTGATTTGTATGAGTAACTGTCCATGTGTCTGTCATATATGTGTGGATGCCTGCTGAGGTCAGCAGAGGGCATCATGGCCCCAGGAACTGGAGTTAGAAGTGGTTATAGGCTGCTCTATTGTGCTGCTGGGAACATGATCGTGGTCTCTGGAACGACAGCTAGTGCACTTAAAAACCAATCTCTGCAGGCCCAAAGCTAATCTTTGAAATCACATGTAAAAGAAAAGGACTCTGAAATTCAGAGACATTTAACACCTTAGTATACAGTGGAAGAATTAGAACATTTACCCAGGTGTATTTGACCCCAAGTTCAATGCTTTAGTCTTCTGCACCATACTGTATCATATCTGGACCTAGACATTCGATTTAGGGCTTATCCTAAATCCAGGCCAATCTCAGGTTTTGATAGTGAACTTACATTCATCCACAAAACCCCCCTTTCTAAATACATTCATCATGCACAGTATTCCATAGGGACATCTTTTGAAGGACTTACTTCTTTCCATGGTAAGCAGATAGCAGAGATAAAGTTCAAAGAAATTAGACAGCAACTAGACACCAGGAACTGAATATTTTTGTTAACCCACCGAGTACCTTATACCTTTTCATCCTGTGCATTATTTTTTAAATTGTTTTATTTATTACCTTCTAGTTTTTAATTGAGGTGATGCAAGATCATCCTTTCCCTCTAGGAATTTCTCCAATTGTAATATCAGAAATAATCTGTAATTTCCCTTAATAGCTTTCTAATGGAGATTTTCTAGAGCCCCAGGGCTCAGGCCAAGACTCCTCCCTCTATTCCATCCTCACAAAGCAGTCTGGATGGCAGCTAGAGTATAACGGCTTGGAGGAAACCTCAACTATCCCAGAGGCCCCTGCTGGACCATGATAACAGCTTTCTAACACCAGTATTAATCTTTAATTGCTAGTTGATTTGATTTAACATGATCTTCTGCTTGTAAAACACCTTGAAATGTTTCAGCGTTGTGAGCGTGTCCTGGAAACGCCACTTTATTGTATTAACAAGTCTCGGCCTGAACATAAAGGGAGATAATGAGAAACTGCAAAGTCCCCTGACATGCTCAGGGCAGCCAAAAAGCTCTCGGGAAAACAATCCTTTCAGCTGCTTTCATGTTTCCAAAAGAGAAAGCTGTTGGAGAGGCCCCAGTGGGTAGGAAGCTTGTTAGGGTGACTTGGCATGCTATTTATAGCTCTCAGCTGGCTCGCCTTTTGTCCGGCTCATGTAGCCCTGTGGATTCCCAGATCTCTAGTAAGTTTGTTCTACAACTGCTAGGACCCCAACCTAGGAGCACGCTGTATTGCCAGCAATTGATCTGTAAGAGCTTTTGGCATACATGGGGTGCTTTCTCACAAAGACAAGCATGTTGTATACACAGGGGGGTAAAGTTCCCAGGCTAGCCTACAAAAGTTGATATGTCTTACAGTGGATCAAAAGCACAGCAATATTATTCTTAGATATCCAGATGCTCAGATGAGACCCAAGTGGATTTGTAGCCTAACAAAAACTACCTAAAGGGTGACTAAGCTATGAACCAGTTTTTCCCAAGTATAGCCTCAGCTAATGCTTTCCGATGTGATACATTTGAATTAGAGTTATACTTGACATAGTAAGTGCATAATGAGTTAATTTGGTTGGGTTTTAAAGCTGTTCTGTGAAGCTTGTACTTAATTGGAAAGAGTACAGCAGGGTTGGTTGGCTCTTGAGGCAACCAGACATCCCTGTCAACCTTCACCTTGGCGTGCCTGATGCAGAGCAATAGTAAACGTGATGGTTCAGAGACAGGTTATCTTTCCCTGCATCCATTGTCTTCCTGAAAACTGATAAAGATGTGACTACAGATTAAGTTCCTGATTTCTTGCAGCATCCTAATTCATGTGTAATATGTTGCCTTTATTTTGTTCATTTTAAAAACAAAGAATGTATTTCACATATGACTAGAGTCATAAGCCCAGATTCCAATGGGTATGGAGCTTTACCATCATGTTTTTATTTGTGGATGGAGGTATATTTATGTGTATGCATGTTTGTGCACACACGTGTGCATCTCTGAAGTACGTTTGCCTGTGCGTGGACGTGTGAAATATTGATGTCCAGTATCTTCTTCTCTCCCTCTCCATGTTACCTATTGAGTCACAGACTCTCCATGCACCTGAAGGCTTCCAACTGGTTTGTGTGCTGCAGCATCTCACTATAGTTTTAAGAAGTTGATTCTGGGAATCCAAACACAGTTCTTTATGCTTGCGAAACAAAGAACCCACTGAGCAATCTCCTCAGTCCCAACTCTGAGGTTTTTGGGTTGATTATTTTTCCCCAGTTTTATACATACATAATACATTCTCTTAACTCCCATCCCACCCTTTCCTCCCATTCTTCCCTATGAGCCCACTTCACAATTCATGTATTTTTCCATTCTATTCTGATTCGCTGACTTTAACCAGAGTCTATGTGTGTCCATGAGTTTGGAACTATATCAGTTGGAGCCTGATGGGCTTACCTTTGGATGCTGATTGGAGATAGTGAATATCCCTCTTTTAGGATGTACTGATACTGAATAGTCCAACATGGAGAGGTAGGGTGTAACCATTCTCTCACTGACCCAAGAAAAACTGCTGATAGACCCAGTCCTATACAGACCCAGTGTGGGCCACACTGGTGGCTGTGAGACCATGTTTGCAATGACTGTGTCAGGCTATAAGGTAGAATTTTGTAGTTCTTTTCCAGGTCTCCTGACTCATATATTCTTTCTGAGCCTCTTCATAATGTTCTCTGAGCCTGACCTTGGAGAGTGTACTGCGACTATCCTATTTAGGTGATCACTCAACCATCATTTATTTTTACACTTTGAAACTATCTGATTTTCAGACCTTGCCATGCAGGAATAGAAGTTAATAATTTGTGGGTAAGAGACATCTTGCTTTGAAATCATTCTTCTCGACCCTATCTCATAATCCTTATTTCATAGACTATAGGTAGGGCTTAAAGTATTTTTAAACAAACTCTACAGAAGCTTCTGAGGCAGAGAGCAATTCAAAGTGTTACAAACCCAATGGAATGAAGGTGTTGAAAGAGAACTCCCTTTTAAGTGATGTGCACAGTTTAAATGATATAGTCTAGAAGTGATTTCTAGTCTGAGAGGGAAAGATGATCTAATGACATCTAGAGCACCGTGGTCAATCTAAAGCATGGCATTGGGTATAGGTGTGGCAATAGATAAGTACACATTATGGGAAGTCCTGCAGAAACTGCTTCCCAGTGATGCTATGCTTCTCATTGGGCTGTGCATGCCAAACAAACTGGGTCTTCGCCCAGGCTCCACCTTCTACAATCATGATACTCTCAGATCAACAGTGCTGGTTTTCCCTACATTCCTTGCCTCTCTCACTAGGAAAATAAATTGTGCTGTAAAGAGGATTAATAAAGACCATGACATCAAAGAAATCACTCTATGACATTCGGTCTCCAAATATTACTTCCTTTCTTTCTTTTCCTCAAACACCACTTTCCTTCCTTTTTGTCTCTGTACAGTGGTAAGAGTCTTTAGTGAACTATGAATTTTGGGGCTGTTTCTTCCTTACATTTACCCACTGAAAGATCAAGGATGACAGTATTTATTTCCTAGTTCAAAGAATATAAACAAGCCACAGCCTGGACTGCCATTAATAATTTATACAACAAGTCACATAATGCGCATTTGTAATAAATGATTTACAGCCTCCCACTAACTTCAGAATTTACCCACTTGACTTCCTTGTACATGTCAAGGGCTCAAGCTAGATGCTTCAGACATATCTGCATCATCTGTGTACAGAGCATCTAGGAACAGAGAAATCTCCTTGGGGATGTAATGCAGATGTGTGAGACAATAAACCTAATTGGCATAGTAGCTAAGCCGTTCTGGGGGGGTCTGTATTTCTATAAACAGAAATGTAGAAATAGAACAGGAATTCAACTGAATTTTAGTTGCAACTTGTACTTTGCTCTGGGGAGGATGTAGTCAAGAAGGGTAGTAATTATAAAAAAAAAAAAAAATACTTGGCACTTTCTGTGCCACCCTACAATAGAGGCAAGTCTTCTGAGGATGTCATAGAAGTCACCTTTATATATTCTTAAGTCAGGGCACTTACTGTGAACACTAGTTGTCTAATTTAAGCTTACTATTGCTAAGTAAGTTAGGGAGAAAAGGGCTTATTTGGCTTTTACTTCTGCATTACTCTTCATTGCCATTGAAGGAAGAAGGCAGAACAGGATCTCAAACAAGGCAGGAACCTGGAGGCAGGAGCTGATGCAGAGGCCATGGAGGGGCGCTGCTTCTTGGCTTACTTCTCATGGCTTGTTCAGCCTCCTTTCTTAAAGAACCCAGTACCACCAGCCAAAGGATGACACCACCCACAGTGAGCTGGCCCTCTCCTATCAATCACTAATTGAGAAAATGCTTTATAGGCCTGCCCAACACCTGATGGAGGCATTTTCTTAACTGAGGTTCCCTCCTTTCAGATGACTTTAGACAGTGTCAAGTTAACATAAAAGTATCTAGCATACTCGTCACACACGAGACCCCTTTCAGAGGTGGATAATATTTTGTGAAAGCCCTAGCCACCAATCAGTTTGGCATCGTATTTATTTTCTAGCTGAAGAATCATGTAAAAGAAATTCTAATGGTGGGGTGCAGTTACCCTGAAGTTTGGACTTTGGTGATTTATATAGGCAAGAACAGAAAGAGGTGCGTCTTTTCGGCAGATGGCTTGGAATCTTAAGCTTGAACCCCCTCCATCGAAAGACAGCACATGCTACTGGCATACATTGATGTAGATGAACTGCTGCGTTCAGTCTTTCTTGTTTATTACTCATATTTATAAAAAAGTGTGTGTGTGTGTGTGTGTGTGTGTGTGTGTTTTGAAGCACGTATGTGTCATGAAGCATATATGTATGAAGCTTGAGCGTCCATCTTAGACTTCTACCTTGTTTTAGACAGAGTTTCTTGTTGTTCATTGCTGTGAGTGCCAGACTCAATGGCCCGTTCGTCAGCTTCCAGGGATTCTCTTACCTCCGTCACCCATCTTGCCAGCATGGTTATTCCAGACAAATGTCACTACGTCAGGTATTGAGTGGGCTCTTGGGATTCAAACTCAGTTCTTTATACTTTTGCAGAAAATGTTGAAACCATTGTGCCATATCTCCATTTCAATTGCTCATTTTTTCTATCCCCTATAAACAGGTACCATAAGACATGGTAGAGTAATCCAAGATAATATTACTCATTTTGTATCATACAGTAGTTATACTTCACATTTTCGTATAACATTCTAAGTTTGAAGCATATCTATAAGCTTAATATTTGACTAAAATCTTACAAGGTCTCACTAAATGTAGAGTTCAAATTCTAACCTTGGCCTTTAACACTCAGACCAATGCTTTCCTTCAAGGCTCTCAGCAGAACAGGGATAATTTGTAGTGTTTTATTAATTGTTTTTAAGTGGCTTAATGGACATGTAGCAAATATCATACACATAAGCAATTAAATACGAACAGACGTGGAAACATGTATTTTCTGCCCATTATTAAAGATCTTCTGATAGCTAGAGCTCACAGCTGGCATAAAATATTGCTCTGAGACTTGAGAAATCCCTGTTCTAAGGCAAAGCATCATGAAAATTCAGTGCAATTAGGGTTATTGAAGAGTAAAATGAGATGAAAGGATAGCCTAGGAAATAATGAGGGAAGAGTGCATTAGGTGTTTAAAGGTCTGGCCTCTGAAAGGTGATATCTTAATGTAGTCGGGCTTTGCCAGTCTGTGAGTTCTTCTTTTTTCTATTCATTATCTCCCTGGTTTCACTTCCATCACTAAATAGGAGAGAAAAGAGAGAGGACAGAGAGAGCTGGAAATTCTTGACTCCAATTTCTTTCCTCTTGTTTCTTCTTTGGCCATGACTACAAATAAATAGCAACCAACCTGCTTCTCAAGGCCCTAGCACTTACAGATGCTCTGAAAAGTTTCCAGAATTCTAAATATCACACAATCACAGAAACTATCTGCAGTTGGCAAAACCATGCTTGTGCTAGAGCTGGAGGCAAATGGTAGTCACCTCCTGGGAAGCAGCCCTATGTAGCCACACCTGGGATTGAAATGAAAACATATTCTTACATTTCTGTGTTTCTTAAGGAAACTAAAATTCCAGAAATCTTACTATATCCTAATTTTATTACATCATCTCCATTTTAAAGACAAGTAAATATCCACCAAGGTGAGAAATTGCCTAATCTACATCATCAGTGAGTATTATCAGCAGGATACAAACTCAAGTCTGCTGAGCTCAAAGTTCGTGATCTTAAAATGGAAGAATTGCTTGACAGAAAGAGCTATGTATCATTTGTAATTGTGCCCTTTGTTTCCATATGTTTTCCTTTGTTCTTGGGCTCCAGAGGGAAGCCATCATATTGTCAGGCCCCTGATAAAACCTAGAAGTTTGCCGATAAGTTAGCTTTCAGCAAAACTAACTAAAAACAAAGTCGAACAACCACAAAACTGGATTTGTGGCATTTGCAAGTTTCTATCCTATAAATTTTTATCAGATCTAATGCCACATTCTAAAAAGATTTCCAAACAAAATTCTTACATGTTTTGCAATTGGTTATATTTTTACAGGCAGATTCCTGCTATGTAGCACTGGGTGGTCTGAAACTTTGTGTGTGTGTGTGTGTGTGTGTGTGTGTGTGTGTGTGTGTGTTAGCTTAGAATAGACACACACACACACACACACACACACACACACACACACACTCACACACACATACACCTTTCCAGTTTCAGTTTTCTGAGTGCTGGGATTATAGTCATGCATCACCAAATCCAACCCAATCCCAAATAATCATCCTTCGTTTGAACTCATTGGTATTCCATGGCAGAAAAGGGAAATATTTCTTGTCGATCATTTCACTGTATCTCCACTGCTTTGCCTATACAGGAAATACAAGCAGTTAGTAAACAGTTCTTTGATTAGGGACTTTTGTGTGCATTTTTCCATGACCATGAGACGACCTGCTAAAGAAATACTGACTGTAAGCTCAGGTACCATATCAAAGCATCACTTACTCTCTGTTTCTAGATCATAGGCATGATTCAGAGACTCTACAGTTTGCTATGGACTGGTTGGCATCTTCTCCTTATCCCCAGTGTCATTACCACAATTGAGATGTGAACCCCTTTTCTTCACCATTGTTCTGACAATAGTGCAATTCCCAGCTAGCACAGAGTGAGCCTCGTACATAGTACTATTATGCCACTTTCTATCTCAATAACCTTCAGTAATTTCAGTATTCTCTTAGACTTGCGGTCAAATGTCATAACTTAACCTGGAAGCTTTTTCTATCTCTGTTCTCTCCTCTGGCTTCATCCAGTGCCATTTACTATAATTTTCACTACATTTTATAGACTGGAGTGTCCATCCTGCTGCTTGAATATCCTTTGGTCCCACCATCAGGACATGGATTACACACCCTCACCTCTGTTTAAAAAATTGCTTGCTTATAATTTCCTGTTTGTCTTAGTGTTCATCAGACTAGAAATGGTAGTTACGGTCTATCGACTGCCACCCTTGTCAGACTAGAAAGTATTTGAAGATGGGAAATCCATCTCTTTTCTTGACTACCCTGTAACTGCCAGTATTTGTCTCAACCTCTGCTTTGACTGTAGATGTTCTGTCATGAGCCAGAAAGCTACCTCATGGAATGTAGTATGCCAGAATATTTCAGTGGCTGTGACCTAGGGTCAGGCAACTTGAGTTCAAATTTTTATGAGCTTTGTGATCTTACACATGAAATTTCATTTATATTGACTTAATTTTATCTTCCGTACAGTAACTATAGTGTCTGTAATGTGGAGTAAATGCTTAAGTGTGGTAACTCTTTTTTTAACAACTTGAGACAAAGTGATACCTCTGCGGAAAATTGTGTCAGCCTCATTCCCTGCAACAAGAAGACAAGACTGGACTTTACTCCTCCATGAAGTCTGTTCTCTCTAAAAGTGACAAGTTTGGGGCTCTGTCAATCCACCTTCTTCTTCACTCACCAAATTACTTATTAACTAATATTACACAGTAGCTGATACACAATGCTAATATGCTATATTAGAGAAACTATATAGCAATACCTTCCCCTCAAAAATCATGGAAACACATGAAAGGACATGCTTATATTACTTCACTAAATTAATTTTCAAGATAGTTAATAGTCAACAGAAACAAAGTTTTGAAATATTATACCCTTCATGTTTAGCAGTGGGGAGAAAATGGACAAAAGAATGTCTACCTTCCATTGCTAGGTTGATTATACTGTTTTATTATCTCAAATAACTGATGCTGAAAAGTCAGAATTGACAAGTCTAAGATAATGCCTCCAGAAACTAGTGAATCTGGGAATATAAGTCCTCCTGGATTTTGCAAGCACAGTTTCTCGTCTGTGAGCTGCTGACTATAGGAAACCCAAGAAGGCAATAGAATTCCTAATGATGCTGGCCTTGGTCCTGGTTGATGATTGAAATGGAAGAAGAAACATATAGTTATGTTTCCCTTGGCTGTTGTTACTCCACTGTAAGCATATCTATATCCTGATTTCAATTCTCATACATCTGCACATATAGTCACATCTTCACATATATACATAGATTTCTATAAAATTTAGTGAGGCTTCTATTTTAGCTCTTTAGACTGTTCAGGTGTGGGCATTTTTATAAATAAATATGTGGTAATGCTGTTACTATTATTGCTTTCCTGTAAATTTAACTGCACATGCAGGAAGCACCAGGTGTGTAGAGCACCTGAATTATAGTTACTTAGGGAACCACCACTGCCTTGTTGTTGGCATATCTACCTTAATGATGCCTCTGTGCACACAGCTCCTACTGCAGGAGCTATCAGCTGGGCCCCTCCACCCCTGCACAAGAAACTAAGAGTCCCTGTAGATGAGTGAGGGATATTTTTATAACTGCACAAAGATATGTGACTTATATGCATCACTGCTGAGCACTCTTTCATCTAGGAGAAACTGAATTCACAAGGTCTAGGGCTTGTGCGCAGAGCAATAAATATTATCTGCCAATAACTGTAAGTATATGATAAGTACTACATAATGGCAAGTAATAAGTAAAGTGGCTACCGGTCACTGCCTTCTAAGCATATATCAAATATGTACTGAGGCCTTATTACATAAAGATGTGAAGAAGTTACGCTCAAGGGCTATTAGCTGACAGTTATCAAGCGTCCCTTATCACAAGCCATTGTGCTGGGAAACTTCTTGATTTAACACGAGTAATCTTGCAAAGTGAGTATTTTAATTATTTCTGTTTTACAAATGAGAACAGTGACGCTTTGAAAGATAAGACTACTTGTACCAGCATCCTCAACTAGTAATGAGCAATGCCTGTGCTTGATCCCAGACCCATGGGATGCTAAGGTCCACGTGCTTTGTTCTTCTTTATTGACTCCCTAAGTTCACAGTGTTAAGAAATTATTGAGTTGAATTTCAAACATAACTTCCCTGATTACAGAACATACAGTTCTTCTGTTTCACCAGCTTCACTTCTGAGACTGATGTGTGAATGGAGGGCCTTTCCCTAGGGAGAGGGAAAAGTCTTTGTAGAGATAAAAGGAAGCAACTAACTCATTTTTTCCTCTGTGAAGTGAGTCCTGGTTTTGTTAAGCAAATTCCAGTGGCTGCTTCCTCTTAACCCTTGCAAGTGTAAAACCCCTGAACAGCGTTATTCAGGGCTCACAGTCTTGTGACTTACCCAAGATTTGACACAGATCTTGCAGTTTTTCAAAAACATCTTCTAAATTTGAGGGTCTGTGAGCTTCCAGCTAGAGATGGGACCTTTTCAGCCTCTTATGCAGATATTGGTAAAAGTTATCTATTACAATATAAGAAGGCTCCTGAAAACTACCAGCTTAAGATAATGAATACTTATTATATATTTTCTTTATTAGTAAGAATTTCATACATATGTTCAGTGAACTATGATCATATACACTCCCCACCCCCACTTTCTCTATGTCTCCTGTCATCATATCTCCCAACCACCTTTACTTCTTTTTTTTCCCCAATTTCTCAAGAAGTCCAGTTAGTGCTGCCCATATTTGCATGGACGCGATGCTGCCTACTGAAGCATAGGGACCCTATCAGTGGCTACTTCATCAAAAGAAAGTTATTCTCTCCCCCAGAAGCTACTCACTGACAACAGCATTTCAACAAAGGGTGGGCCCTGCAAATTTCCTACCCTATCCATGCTGAGCTTTTGGCTGGCTTGATGTTGTTCTGGTTTTGTGCAATGAAGCATAGCTGCTCTGAGTTCATGACCGTGAGTCCCATGTCCTGTCCAGAAGAAACTGTATCCCAGCACTCCTCTACATGCTCCTGCTCTTACATTCTTTATGCCTCCTCTTCTGCAATGTTCCCTGAGCCATGGTCAGGAGGTGAACAAGTCACAGATCCACTTGTTAGTCATTACTTCCCCTTAGATTTGTATGAAGCTGTGAATCCAGGCTGGGATCATCCCAGTGCTAACTGAGGGAGGCTCTGCTTCTGACCTTACTTGTGTGTTTATTAACAGGATGCCATTTCTTGGTTGGTAGTAGTTGAAGGCCACACTCAGCACCTTGGCATGTAGACCAGACTGGTCCATAGTAGAGGGACATGATCATGTCTAACGTGACCAGAGGAAGAAAGTGAGAAGATCCAAAGACAAGGAAAACAAATTGAAAATTAGTCTTTCATGGTCCAACATGGCATATAAGATGCTGAAACTCTCGGTGAGTTCCATGAGGGAATTAAATCACTAGAAACTTGGAGTACAGAAAGACTTGGAAAGTGGTATGCTAAAGTTGATGGTGCCTTTTATAACTCACCTATCTCGATCCTTGTTCTTTCTTTTTTCTCCAAAGCAAGTCTGCCTTGCATTTTGGGCAACATATGCTTATCCACATCTATGTGCTTGAACAATGCCTTATCTTAGACTCATGTGCTCTAAATTTATGCAGGACATCACCAGATTCCTCTAATGTAAATGCTCTCCAGTACTTTTATAGTCTGGCCTTACAATTAAGCCTCCTCCCTCTCTCCCAAGTGCATTTACTCATGCACCCTTAAGAGGTATATTTCAATTTCTTTTCCCCAAGTTCCTCAGGTCCTGGCAGCTTTGAGAATATGAAGTCCCTGCTGTCCCCAGCACTCCCCATAATACCTAACCACATTTTTGCTCACAGTGTGACCGAATGAGGATGATTCGAGATTGTAAAGTGCTGAGAAAGCTTTCTCCTAAAGGGCCTTGAGATACCATCTATGATAAAGCCTTGTCTCCTGGTAAGAGACGAGAGCTTCTTTTGACATCTCTGTCCTACCTCTCTGTAATGCCACTTCTGCACTACATATACCCACTATTCTTATCATTATACTTTATGTTCGGTGACCCGCTGCCCCACCATCCCCTAAAACACACACTATTTATAGTCTACTCACTTAGCTTATATGAGCATGACCAGGATCAGCTCTTGGAAATCATCATATGACCCTCAGACAAGAATTAAGTGTTCACGCTTCTGAACTAACTTCTGATCCCCTGTTCAGAGGGTAGCTACCCTGCAGGGCATTGAAACCTCGGCAAATCTGATCCCCACATTCCCATCCCCCATTACAGTGCCCAGTGCTGTATGGATTTCTAGTCTTTATCGAATTGATGTGCTTTATCCTGGTAAGGATAAAGAGGCAAGATTTCTGCAGAAGGATGGGCTTGATCAAGGTTTTCTAGACAGTCATTGTTGGCCCTGTTTTTAAATGGTGTTGTGGACTCCTCGGCAGTTTGGACTTCTTTTTTCTCCAAGTCCTTTGTCACTGACATGACAATAGCAAGCACTATAGATAGAATGGGAATGTCTGGTGTGTCCTTTGCACAAGACTACTACTGAAAGACATGGCATACTTAAGAGGTAGACTTGAAAGGTTTAGGTCCAAAGTGTCAGCCTGAAATGGGTGAAGACCACTGCGTGAGGCTGCCTTTGTGCAAGAAAAAGATTGCTTTCCTTTTTACCTCACTTTTAATTTTCAATCTTCTTTTATGGTTCCCTGGCTAAAGTCTAAAGGCATAGCTGTTTACCTCCAGATGGCTGTTTAAACACAATGCTGGTGTGCTTTTATGGAAATGTTAGTACTCTAAAAAATGAAGAATGGGTTGGAGGACCACAGAATATGCTGTTAAACTTAAAAGAGCAAGGTATAAGAATGTTCATCTTAATAATGTCTCCCTTTACTTGTAGCTGAAATCCCTGACCACCTGAAAGGATATTGTCATCTTAGGCCTACAGTGACTTAGATGCTTTCCTTTGCCAAACAGTCAAAGTGTGACTGCCAAAAGAAAAACCAGGAGCTGTGCCTCAGGCCACAGTTCCTTATAATTCTTTGTCCCAACAAGGGCCTCTGAAAATAAACAAGCCTGCAGAAAACTAAGCAGAACAATACTATTGCTGGTGCCTTCCATGTATGAACTCTGTTGATTACAATAAGGAATCTAATTCTACAGTATGAATCTCAGTGCCTGAAACTGCTTTGTAACTTTGAACAAATGTCTGATCTCCCAAAGCTTTGGTTTTCTTCCTTCGTAGTATTGGAGTAATGACATTCCTCTTGGTAACTTGTTTTAAGGCAAGAGTGAAACAATGCATGCTAAGCATTTAAGTCTGTCCATTTGGTTCATAATACTTATGCGTGTGTAAAATATCTGCTTCCTTTCCCTGTTCTGTACTTATCTATCTTGTGGTATCTCTGTTCTTAAAAACCTTTTGGCTAGGGATGTCTTATTTTGAAGCTAGAAATTCTAAGTACTTGGCTGGCTGGGTGATCCTCCTGAGATCCGCAACTCAGTCCTCCTCAAACACTCTGGAATTTAGGCTACATGAAAGTACTGCACAGCTCGAGCTGCATGGCCAACTCTGCAGCTGGTGAGGTGTTTGACCTTGAATAGAAAGAACTTTTCTGTTCCCTGTGCTTAGGATTCCTGATTTAAAGAATAGGAACTCAAGAATCACTGTGACAAAGAGAACAAACAGGTTAAATAGAATGTGAAGGAACCCTGAAGAGGCCTGCCATGTACAGAAAGTGTAGTCTGTGCTCTTAGGCACACTCTTCTCTCAAATACATCTTCTTTCTTGTACTTCTGATCCACCTAAATTTAGTAAGAGCATACTTGTGTAGAGAGTTCTGGGAGGATGTTGATTTGTTCTAGATTCCATGGTGGCGGTGGTGTAGTGGCATGAAAGGTGACAATCATGATGGTAACTATTATTCACTGAGCTTTTATCTAGTGAGAATTACACTATTTGCTCTCCCAGATGACTCTATGGAATAGATGTGGTTCATTCTTTATAACTGGATAAAATGAGGCTGGATTAAAACAAAGCAGAAAATGAGAGAGTAGATACTAGCACATAAGTTTTTTTCTAACTGTAAAGTCCATCATATTTCCACTACTATAGTCTGTGTGCCAACTTCTTCAGGTCATGCTCTAGGAATATTTAGATGTGGCTCTTCTTGATATTGGGTTAACATTGATCAAAACTTTCTGTTTTTTTTTTTCCAACTAACACAGTTATCTGTTGAACAGTTTAGTGACTCAATGCCAAAGATAAATGGAAAGGGTATTGATGGACTCTCTTCATTCCTGCCACTATTGGCAGAGGTAGGAAAAGATGTTAGCTAACTCTAGTGATGAGGAATCAGATAGCACTGTGATTAAAATGGAACTGATAGGATCTAACTGTGGCACTGGGATGTTCTCTATCCTCCAAACTTGTAGCATAGTAAGTTAGAATCCTCAAAATATACCTTTCCTGGATCCATGGTCTTGTTTCTCCTGTGAGAAACAATATCTGTGTTTACAACAAAAGGATGGAGAATGCACATTCCAGTTTTGAATCCAAAAAGACTATCTTGAAAGGCAGTAGAGACAAGTTTGTGGGATTTTGAGTGCACCAGTGTGTTAATCTGGCTATTGTTGTAGTATTAGACTCCCACTCATCGATAAGACTCAAAATATGAAGGGTGCTAGAGAAGGAAGATTATGGCTTCTCACTTAGAGTTGGAATGAACCCTGGCTTGATCTCAGCAGTTACTCTTTCATTCTGCCCCTCAAGCATCACTTGGCCTTCAGTTCTTCTTCTACCTTTTCCATTCAAACACCAGGTTGGGCTAAATATGGTGATGCATGGCAATTAGGCTAAACTTAGTTTCCTTACCTGAACAGCTAACAGACACATAATTGATGAAATAATGATTTATAAATTACTTAGCATAATATCTCAAATATATAAACTACTTTTAAGAAAGTGTCATAATACTTCCAGTCTCCATCTGTGCCCAGAGCTAAGGCTGTGCCACAGTTCTCCATACCCAAATCCCTCCTGGAGAGAACTGGTCTTCCAAGGAGTGCTGCCACTCCAAAGTTCACAGGCCAGCACTTTTGCTCCAATAACTGGCCAAAGAAGAACCCACCAAGAGCCCATAGGGCACAGGAGCCACAGAGCAGCTGCAGACAGGATCCTTCCAGTTCCATCTGTGCCCCAGAACTAACCCTGTGCAACAGCTGTCCACACCCAAACCCACCCAGAGAGAACTGGTGTACCAGTAGGGCTGACAGATCTAAGATGACAAGCTCATAGACTCACAGGAAGGACAAGATCCTCTCAGAAACAGCGAGACCAACTAACACCAGAGATAACCAGATGGCAGGAATCAAGTGCAAGAACATAAACAACAGAAACCAAGGCTACTTGGCACCATCAGTATCCAGTTATCCCACCACAGCAAGTCCAGGATACCCCAACACACTGGAAAAGGAAGATTCAGATTAAAAGTCACATCTCATGATGCTGATAGAAGAATTTAGAAGGATGTTTGTTGAATTCCTCCACTTGTTGTGTTTTCCTGTAATTCTTTTAGGAATTTTTGTAGAAGCTTTAAGGACTTCTACCTGTTTACCTGTGTTATCCTGTATATCTTTAATGGAGTTAAGAAAACCACCCAGGATCTAAAAATGGAAGTAGAAACAATAAAGAAATCACAAAAGGAGACAACACTGGAGATAGAAAACCTAGGAAAGAGATATGGAGTCATAAATGCAAGCATCACCAACAGAATACAAGAGATAGAAGAGAGAATCTCAGGTGCAGAAGATACCATAGAAAACATTGGCATAACAGAGAAAATGCAAAAATGCAAAAAAAAAAAACCTCTTAACCCAAAACATCCAGGAAATCCAGGAGACAATGAGAAGACAAAAACTAAGGATAATAGGTATAGAAGAGAGCAAAGATTCCCAACTTAAAGGGTTAGTTAATATCTTCAACAAAATTATAGAAGAAAATTTGCCTAACCTAAAGAAAGAGATGCCCATAAACATACAAAAACCCTACAGAACTCCAAATATATTGGACCAGAAAATAAATTCCTCCCATCACTTAATAGTCAAAACACCAAGTACACAAAACAAAGAAAGAATATTAAAAGTAGTAAGGGAAAAACAACAAGTTATGTCAAATAACATAGAAAGGCAGTCCCATCAGAATTACACCAGACTTCTCACCAAAGACTATGAAAGCTAGAAGATCCTGGGCAGATGTCATTCAGACCCCAAGAAAACACAAAAGCCAGCCCAGGCTACTATACCCAGCAAAAATCTTAAATACCATAGAAAGAAAGACCAAGATATTCCATGACAAAACCAAATTTACACAATATTTTTCCATAAATCCAGCCATACAAAGGATAATAGATGGAAAACTCCAATACATGGAAGGAAACTACACCCTACAAAAAGCAAAAAAGGAACCTTTCAACAAATCCAAAAGAAGATAGCCACACAAACATAATTCCACCTCTAACAGCAAAAATAACAGGAAGCAACAATTACTGATCCTTAATATCTCTTAACATCAATGGACTCAATTCCCTAATAAAAAGACAGACTAACAGACAGGATACTTAAACAGGACCCAGCATTTTGCTGCATACAGGAAACCCACATCAGTGAAAAAGACAAACACTGCGTCAGTGTAAAAGGCTAGAAAACAATTTTCCAAGCAAATGTTCTCAAGAAACCAGCTGGAGTAAACAATCTAATATCGAATAATACCCAAAAGAATCTCCAACATATAACAAGGACACAACTTCCACTATATTCAGAGCAGACTTATTTATAATAGCAAGAAGCTGGAAACAACCAAGATGTCCCTCAATAGAGGAATGGATTCAGAAAATGTGGTACATTTACACAAAGGAGTACTACTCAGCTATTAAAATCAATGACTTAATGAAATTCTTAGGCAAGTGAATAGAACTAGAAAATATTATCCTGAGTGAGTTTACCCAGTCACAAAAGAACACACATGGTATGCACTCACTGATAAGTGGTTTTTACCCCAAAAGCTAGGAATACCCAAAATACAATTCATAGACTATATAAAGCTCAAGAAGAAGGAAGACCGAAGAGTGGATGCTTCAGTCCTTCTTAGAAGGGGGAACAAAATACTTATGGGAGGCAGAGAGTGGGAGGAACTTGGGAGTAAGGGAGGAGAGGAAGGGGAAAGGGGGGGGACACGATCAGGTATGGGAGGAGACCGGTATGATGTTTTCTAAAGAAAGGTTTAAGAAGGCAGCATAGAAGCTTAAGGACGTTCCATATTTTTAGAAGCAGCATGTCTATCCATAGTCACTGTGTACCCATTGGATCAAGACAAGTTGAAGCATTTTGGTTCAAACATTGAGACTGGAGTTTAATAGATCTTGGATCATATTCCATATCTGTCTTTACTGGACATTAAAATTTTTTGAGTGTCTATTTTCTCCAGTGTGAAATATTGTGAATATTGTGCATATTGCGAGTATATTATATATAATAGATTCTGCATGTAAAGGATATACAAAGGGCATCTTACATACAAAATAGATATCAGATATTATTTCTCTGCCCCTGTTTTCAAGACTTCGGGCTAAAATTTATTGACAACACCTAGAACAATTATACAGGGTTATTTCTAGCATGTTGTGTGAGCAAAGGAGCTATAAATGTGCCTTTGATAGAAATGAGTGATGGCTACTCCCTACCCTTTGAGATAATAAAGACTTTATTATCTCTTTGACTTTATTATATCTTTGATTTGTCCCTTAGTTTTGCCAGCCTTTAGCTCGGCTTTGCAATTCTCCATCTATCACTGATGTAGATCCAATATGATAATACATTTAGTCAGCCTATTATCTAGGCTTAACCTATGAGACAACCACAAGCATCTTAAAAGATAATCTTTTGTTAGCACCAGCTAATTATTACCAATGAAATGAAACCTGATTTCTCTTTTACCTTCCTCACTTCTCATTTACATCTGAGCCCTTCTAGAGTGTTAACCCTTGTCTGTCATATTCTCTGCTACTTCTCACGTGCGCACAGTAATTCCATCTACTGAGTGAGGCATCTTTCTTTTTCTTGAACCTCCTGAACTTGCCTTTTGTAACAGTCTCTTTTCCTTCTTTGCATGCCTTCTCCCATAAATTTTAAAGTATTTTCTTTTAACACTTGGAATCCAGAATAGTAAATATGTTAGGATTGTGCAAGACTGATCAGAAGACATTCACCAAGACTTCTCTATTATCTATTAAGGCTTGATTTTTTTCCTCCACTTTCAATGGAAATAGCAACCAATACCTTTCTAGGCTATTCCAAATTTCAGTTAGAAGCTTGATGTAGTGGATACATCAAAGATACATTTGAATGGATACTTTGTATCCATCTATAATCTCAGTGATCATTGTGAGGAGATTGAGACAAGCAGTCATGAAGTGAACTCAGGGATACTCTGGACTATGTGGCAATACCCTGGCTAAAATTCACCAAATAATGAACAATTTTAAAGAGAATAATGTGAATATACCTTTAAGACACAGTCTGGTATAGGAGTAACCGTTTATTAAAGAATCAACAAATATTACAACCCTTGTTATAGGTAATTAAATTAACACACTGTTTTCTCTCTTTGTTCTATACAGTGATGGCTCTGTATGAAAACAGTAGGATAAGTTATGTAGACTTTAACACAGTGCTTTCTAGGGATTTTAGTACCAAAATACATTTTAGCACTTTAAAGGAACCAGAGAATATAGCATTTTTGAACATGTAAAATGTAGAATATTTGAACATGGGGAAAGAATCTGTGTGCTGCATAGTCTTATATTAACTTGATACACAAACTAGAGTTATCTGAAAGTAGAGGACCTCACATGAAAAAGTGTTTCCATAAGATGTAGCTGTAAAGCATTTTCTGAATCAATGATCAATGGGAAAGGACCCAGTTCATTGTGGGTGGTGCCATCCCTGGGCTGACAGTCCTGAGTTCTATAAGAAAGCAGGCTGAGCAAGCCAGGGGAAGCAAGCCAATAAGCAGCACCCCTCTATGACCTCTGCTCTATGAGCTCCCATCTCCATGATCTTGCCCTGTTTACGTTCCTTTGGTGTTAAACAGCAATGTGGATGTATAAGCTGAATAAAGCCTACCTCTCTGTGCTTTGGGGCAGGGGGGCATGGTGTTTTGTAGCAGCAGTGGAAACTTTAAGACAGATCTGCAACATCTTGTATAGGAAACATTTTGCTGGCTATCTGAGTTTGGATGCATTAAGGAGTAATAAGGACAGGAACAAGGAGAACAGATGCTAATCCTATTTTCTGATCCAGCTGGCAACATCTGAGTTAGGGTCTCACTCATAGTATAGTGTTACAGAAAGTGTTTGCCACAAATCAGGAAATACAGCTTCAAAACCTAAGATGTAGTTGATATTAACCATCCTTTCACTATGAACTCTCTTGAATATTTTTTCTATACTAGAAATTGCAAACAGTGTCCATTTATGGAATTTGGGTGAAGACCTAATGAAATCTTTTAGAATAATTCATAAAACTGATAATGTAACATATGTGGTATTTTCATCAGCAATATCCTTGTCAAAACATGGGTCTTCAAGACTTTGAAATTACCTTTAAATTATAGACATAGCTGCCTGAGATTGACCTAGGGGGAGGGGGAAGAAAAAAACAGATTGCTTTTTGTAATTCTTCTCAGTATCTCCTGCTAATGGCTCTATCTTCAACAGGGAATCATGACTCAATCCTGAACCATAGAACATCTTCTGGATAGAGAGCTAACTACCAATGCCTAGCCCACAGTGCCTTCACAGATAAAGGATAGACTCCAGTGAGCACAAAGATGATATAATATTTTTAATTATAATTGTTGGAAATTATAATAAAATTACATCATTTCCTCCTTCCCCTTTTTCATTATAACTCCTCCCACATACAAACTCTTGCAAATTCTTGACCACATTTTCCTTAATTATTGATATATACATACTGTTAAATATATAAATGCAAGAGACTCATCTATATAATTGTGTGTGTGTATATGTGTGTGTATATGTGTGTGTGAGTGTGTGTATGTGCGTGTGTGTGTGTGTGTGTGTGTGTGTGTGTCTGTTTTCAGGCCTGACCATGGTATTAGGTAAGCAATTGGTTTGCTCTTCCCTGAGGAAGACAATTCCTCCTGCTAACAGCATTTCTTAGTTACCTGTAGCTTTCTTCCTAGTGTTGTAGCTTCATGAGTTTTCCCTTTACACGTTTGCATGTCTATTGGTAACATCTTTCTTCAAGTCATATTTGGGTAGCTATGTTGTTGAGATTTTATGCAGGTAGCCCCTGCACATTAGAGAAGATCACTGGAGAAGAATGAGGTGAAAGATTGTAACAGCCAGATGAATGGGAAGTTTGCTGTGAGACTGTATCTCCATGGCAGTAAGATATTTTAGGGCTGTAGAGGGATAGGGAGCAGACGTCTAGCTTGCCTCTCTCTCTCTCTCAGTTTCTCATCCCTTGGATGATCCTTCCTGGTATTATGAAAAAATACTTGGAAGACTTGTTATTAGAAGCAGGTAAAACCAATAAGAACACAGTGAATTGACTTAGAATCACTCCAGAATGAATGATAAACTGATGTCTGTTGGTGAGTCAATAGTTATCATGACTGCAACTAAGCCTAAGCTTGGAAATAAAATAATTTTCTAATTCAATTTCATTGCTTTTTAGTGAACAGCCTTTGGCAAATTATAGCCATAGTTGTAATCACCTCATGTGCAACATGCAAGCAATGGGAGGAGCCATCTTATCAAGTCTCTGTGAGAAGTAAATGAGATAGTGCATACAATAATTTAGTTATGATGTCTGGTATATAAGTGTATAAAGGGTGGTGGTTGTAATAGTCATGTGGTGACCATAGCAGTGGTAACAATCATTATTCTGAAAGGCTTCATAAAAAAAAAGCCAATTTTTTAAAAAGTATGTAAAAGATATTCAAAATGTGACATTAGAGAAATAAAATCAAATAAACTAATAGTATTTAACAGTAAGCTTATGGCAATGTAATTACAACTTTAAGTGCTCCAAAGAGGAGTTAATAGATCCATCCTATCTAACTTGGACAACAGAAGCTGGTTCATAGAATGAGATCCTGGTATCTTTCAGATGTTAACCTGCTGAGAGCAGAGAGTAATCCAAGCTACGTGGCAAGCCTTGAGTTTGCTATCTAAGGAAGAACCAAATAAATATCCACACAGATCTTTTGAAGACAAACCTATGGAACATGAGAGATTCTAGGAATCACATGTCACTCAAAAGAGAACATGGATATGAGAGTGTGAAGGTATGAGAAATAGTTTAGGATTAGAACAGAGGGGACAGTGAAGGAGATGCATATATCTAAGTGGGTGAGATTCAGTAAGATATGATAACACTGAGAGATGTAACACTGTAATTCATGAAGGGCCACCCACTCCAGAGTTTCTGAGAAAGCTCCAGTTTCACGTTTTTCTTCCTGCCTCTGGCATGACAATTGGAATTGTCAGACAGTGTGTCCCAATTTCAGTTTCCAAAAATATAGCATATTGTCACAGAATCTCAGCAGCTCAGGAGCTACAGGAATCCCATGGGGTACTCTGTGAGGTTAATGAGGTTCTCCTATGATCTGGGCTAGTCACCCCTGATCTGCAGGCAGAATGGAGCATCTACATAGCCTTTTGGAATGATTTCTGAACACATAGAGCTCAGGACTTACAAAAGACAGTGAGTGATCACATTTGGCTAGGGTAAGTGCAACAATATTCTGATGCTGACATCTCTTGGTGGTTGGGGAAACAACATTTGAACATTCACTTTTGCTCAGATATCCTATTCACAAGACATTTATTAAGCACCTACTACATTCAAGCATGCTGAAGACATAGAAAAACTTAAAATGGTATACAATATGAACCATGGCATAAACTAGATGCACATTAAATGACTATTTTTATGAGACTGAACATATGGATAAATGTCTTCCCTTGCTATGCTAAGGATCTAGTTTGCTGTAGAGAAGACGGGTAGATCCTTGGGGCTGGTTGTCAAGCCAAGCTAGCTGAATCAGCAGTCCCAGGGCTGGTAAGAGACCCTGTCTTTAACAATAAAAAGGACAGGTCCTGAGGAGAGATGCTAAGTTCACCCTCTAGCTACAATACACAAAAACACACAATGCCACATCTGCACACACACACACACACACACACACACACACACACACACACACACACAATTGTTTACTGAATGAATGAATTATCTAATAAGAACATTACATCTCATAAGATAAGATTTATTCACAAGGATCAGAAGCTAAGTATAAAGCAAAGGACTGCAACATAGACATAACGACCACTTTCCTCTTTGTTGCTCAGGTAGGACAGGGGTATTTAAGGAGGTAAGGAGGTGAGATGAGGGGAAAGGCAAGGAGAGCTTACGGAACCCAGGGTATGTGCCAGGCATTGTACTTTCTAGTGTCCCTCGGATGCCCCATTTCATTTCCATATCTTCTCTACCAGTTAGAGATTATCACTGCCATTTTATAGATTATAAAAGCATGGTGTTAAGGATTTTATGGGGCTGGAGATATGGCTAAGTGGTTTCGGAGCATTTACAGCCCTTCCAGAGAACTAATATTTGCTTCCCACCATCCATATCAGGTGATTCCAACATTGGAGTATGCAAAACTCTCACATGGCCTCTGTGAGCACTAGCATGGTATATGCATACATGCGCACCAACACATACATCAAAAGAAAAAGAAACTAATTTACATACCTTGTCGAAAGTTAGATGCTTGTTAAAGTTGAGAATTTCAATTTAAACTTCCATATTTAGAATCAAAGATCAGTTTCTTTATAGTAGTTTTCATGAATTTTCTATCCCTTGGGCTCCTCTGCCCAATGTCCTCCACTGGTAATAGCCATATCCTCCACCCCCATTCAATATGACCTTTGCCACTTAAAGAAACTGACCCCCTACTTTGGATCTAAGCTTCTATCTTTTGGGCCTATGAGGACAGAAGCAATGGGATACATCAACTTTAAGTTTTTCACACATAAAGGTCTGATAGTGTTAAATCTATTTTCTCCATTGTAAAATGTGATTGATTCAACTCCAAATTTAACTTAAATTTGATTTTCTTCTCACAACTTGGCATTTCCAAACTAAGAATCAATCAAACCCCCAATTATAGACCGTGTATGAATCAACAATGCCAAGGTATTTCTGGTTGAATTTCTCAGGCAATGCGTTTTATGCCATTCTGATCAGCCAGAAGAGAGGGTGAAGGGTACTAGGAGAAGAAGTGAAAAGGAAATTAAATTATTAGCTTTCTGCTGCAGCAGTCTATATATCCCAATGGAATTTCATTCCTGCAGCAAAGCACCTTCCCCTTCAAATAAGGATTCAAGCCAAAACCTGATGTTAAACAGTCCCTTGGAAAGTAGAAGGTTCAATATAAATACATTGCATGGATGGAGGGAGGGAGGGAGGGAGGGAGGGATAAATGGATGGACAGATGGATGGATAGATAAATGAATGTATTGACAGAATGTACATAAATACATATATGGTTACAGTGTTTGTGTCATTGTAAGCACTGAAAAACTGGAGATTTTTATGTCCTTACTGCTTCTTGCAGACACAGACTAATAGTTTGCATAGGGGAGGATATTATGGGATAGATGTAGTTTAGCTTAATGATCTCTGCAGAACCTACCCTAATGTAAGTGCTGATGTTCAGTTCCTTTGGCCAAAATGTCTAAGGAAGTCACATTTGCTTCTGTCCCTTTGTGAAGTTTTGTTTCCATGACAACTCCCCAACCCCTAGAGGCTCCTTATCAGCATCTGACCTTAGTGCAATCTTCACCTATGTGTGTTCTTCCTTCCTCTTAGAGACAATTATAGTCATTCAGACATTTTTCTTAGTAAATTGTTGCTCCAGAATGCTATTCAGTTTCATTCTTTCTAGTTATCTCTTATTTATATTCTGTTTCTGCAAAGAAAATTTCAATTCTTAATATGTTCTAAGAATCTGTTTCATAGAGAGGTAAATAAGTAGAAAAACCACAGCAGACATATTTCTGTATCTGTCCTAGAAATCGTTATTTTGTTAAGCCTATTGTATGCCACAATGAGTATAAAGCTGTTGATAGCATCTGCTACCATTAGTTCTTTCAACCTTCTTAATGTATAGTCCATTTTATCACTGTTTATTAGGAAAAGTCAGTCAATAAGCTATATAACTCCACTTCTCATGATGAACTCTAAAGACCTTGGATTTTGTTTGAGGTTTCCATGACATGAGAGATATGATTTGCTGAGTGATGGCTCACTGAAAGAGTGTACCCAATCTCTGTTATGGCCCTTGGGCATCTTCCTCAGCCTAGGATTCAGGTTTGTGTAGCCAGGTACCCTTCCTGATTGTGAAAAAAAAATGTCTTTGTCCCATTCATATCTACTGCTGCCTGAACTAGGGAGAAAGAACTTCTTCTCAAAAGTCAAAGTTTTGTTTTATATTATTCACTGGATGGGACATCATCTTAGCTTCTTTCCTGTTGTTGTTATAAAACAGGGTAACCAAGGCAACTTATTTTTTTTTAAGCATTTAATTGGGGGCTTACAATTTGATAAAATTAGATTCAAAGGCCATCATGTCAGTAATCAAGCGGGAAAGCATGACACTGGAACAGTAACTCACATCTTGAGACACAGCCATGTAGAAAGAGAGCTGAGAATGGCTCAAGTCTTTGGAAAACTCCTTCCTGGTGACATACCTCCTCTGACAAGACCACACCTCCTACTCCTTCCCAAACAGTTCCAGCAACTGAAGACCAAGTATGGATGCAAACATACATGCCAGTAGAGGCCACTCTCACTCAGACCACCACTGACATTCTCTCCCCAAGCTGTCAGCTACAAACACGGCTTGTATGCAATCATTCAGACTCTATTCATCTTCCTAAGAACTTTTTGTAGCATGTTTTATAGCATGTTTTCTTACATGCTCCTTGCTGAAGAGTTGAATTCATAGCTTCTTAAAGAGAAACTTACTCTGCTAATTGTTACGTTACGGGAGTGTGGTGTGGTATGTTAGCTATTTAAGGTAAACTCCATTGACAGCCCTAGCCTCTCATGGACTTTTTTCTCTTAGATAACATTTGTGTTAGTTTACCCATGCTGTAGAGTTACTAAAATATTGGTAACCTTAACCATTTGGGACACTCAGAAAAGAAACTAAAATTGTTCTTTCTTTTTATACTGTGGTTATTTTAAATTTTAGAGCTATCTCATCTCTTGACACCAGAACAAGCCATAAAGTAAATTATTCTTTCATTTAACCTTTGTCCTACTAATATAACAACTGAAAATATTCCTCCTATATGACACACAGTCTTAATACTGGGAAGAAAGACAAAGTTCCTTTCTTAACTAAGCAACCTGTAGGTTTCAGGCATGAGTTATGTATGGAAGACACACTGATTCAAGCTATGTGGGTTTTTTTTTCCTACAAGCAGCTCACTGTATGTTAATATAAAATAGATGTCTATAAAATTCCAAAGTTGGATGGCATTATATCTCTTCTCACTCTGGACTCAAGAGGGGTAGCTATGCTAATTGGCATTCTTTTTTAATGATCAGTGCCCAAATTACATTGATTGATAATATCACTGTAATCCTGGAAGTGATTATGCATGTACTGATATGCCACCATGTTTCAGATATTGGGTTAGGCACTTGGGTGGTGTCCAAAGGGTTTTTTTTTGTGCCTATACTAGACTCTTGTCTGGTGCATTCTTCCTATTGAAGTCTTTCAGCCTCCCCCAATGACACGTATCCAACAAGGCCACACCTCCTAATCTTTTCCAAACAGTTTTACCAACTGAGGACTAAGCATTCAAACATATGAATCTTATACCGGCATATTGATAAAAGAATTAAGTATGCTTATCTAAGGGGACTATGAAGAAATTCCATTTACTGTGACTCTCCAACAGTGATGGAAAGGGACAGGGATAAGGGAACAGTTGGAATAACATCTAATGAACAACAAGCAACATGGAAAACATGATGATGTTGTTTACTGTAGGGGTATTTCAGCAATTCAGTCCTGCTAGTACCTGGGCCAGGTCGTAGAAAGTACATGAAGTCTGAATGTGTGCTAGGCTTTAGATGCCAGGCTCATGAATGTGGACCACATACTGTGAACAGATGCTGTAAAATATCTCAAGGGGTTTCAGCAAGGAGAGAGTTAGCTTATGTGCCAATACCTTTCTTATCCTACAAGCAGCAACAGAAGCAGAGGGAAAGGACGGTAGCTGAAAATACCAACTTCATAGAAAAAAGTGAGATAGTGACTTCCTGCAGTTATAGGCTATGATCAGGAAATATAAACTAGAATAAACCCTTCCCTACCAAAAGTTGGCTCTGTTTAATGTTTTATCACAGCAACAGAAAAACTGACTAGAGCAGTGCTCCTCCCTTAAATAAATTCATTTAAGCAAGTTGCCTACATGTAAATTAAAATAGTCATTCCAATGAACATCACCATTGGAGTTAAGCTTCCATACATAAATTTTGAGGACACCGTCCAGTTCATAGTAACATATCCATATAATCTATTAAATCTATAAATCTATTAAATAATTTTAAACCTTTAAAATTATTATACTCCAACAATATGTTGAAACTTTTCCCAATGCTTTTCTGACAAATAATACAGTGATATTTTATTAAAATCTGTGTCATTATACAACTGCAAATAATGTACTAAAATACTTCACAACTTAAAAAAAATGTGCTTGTATGTCTGTTTTTGTAAAGAGAGAAGGTAAAAAATAACTAAAGATTTTCGGGCATCCAGTCATCTAAATGGTAATGATTTTGATGCAGAGAATATCTGGAAACAGAAATTTGAGAAATGCATTACTTTTTATTGGATATTTTATTTATTTAATTTCAAATGTTATCCTCTTTCCTGGCTTCTCCTTCGAAAACCCTCTATCCAATCTCCCATCCCCCCTGCTTCTATTAGGGTGCTCCCCCCCCAACTCCCACCTTATGACCCTGGCTTTCCCCTACACTGGGGCATCAAGCTTTCAGAGATCCAAGGGCCTCTCCTCATCTTGATGCCAGATAAGACCATCATATTCTACATGTACAGCTGGAGGCTTGGATCCCTCCGTGTGTATTCTTTGATTGTTTAGTCCTTGGGAATTCTGGGGAGTCTGGTTGGTTGATATTGTTGAAGATGTTATTTTTTTAATGGTTCTATTTGAAATGCATGTGGGATGGCCTCAGACATGTGTGAAATGAAGAGGTAAAGAAAAAATTTAAAATACATAGTAAAAGTCAATAATCTAAACCTAAAAAGTAGAGGCTAAGAGGCAAAGCTCAAAAAATTAGGATCAAAGGGGTTTCAGGACAGACTCCTTTGTTTGCTGTATACCAGACATTCCTGGTGATGCAGATCTAATTTACTTATTCCACTGTTTCAATAAATTTACTTTAATTTAGCCATGCAAAATTCTCCTTCACACACTCTGCCCTCTTGTTTAGGTATTTAACAGTTTGTTTAGGAATCTAAGAGGGAAAGAAAAGTCTGGATTTTTCTGTGAATCTCTAAGTAAACTCCTGAAGAGAAGAAGATAGTATAGAGTGGGGGTTGTAAGTATATGATTTTATGTGTGCATGTGGACTTGGATCTGGATGGACATATATACATGTGCTCATGCAAATGAAGTCCAGAAGTCAACACAATTGTTCCTCAGAGGTTGTCAACCTTGATTTTTGAGATGCAGTCTTTCATTCTTCTAGAACTTGCCTCGTAGGCTTAAGGTAGTTGACCATGACCTCTAGGACACTTCCTTCCTCTTTCTTCTCTGACCTGGGATCAGAATGGCACACCACCATGCTGGCTTTTTAAAAAAATATGTGTTCTAGAGATTAAACTCAAGTTTTTGTGCTCAAAACAAGCAACTTTTTGTCTGTGCTGGCCATATCTAATGTCATGAACAGGGGCTATTCTTCTTCTGTGATACGCATGTTTCATAAAATAAGTTTCCAATCCATCCTGGTGAAATTGTTAAACAGTTTCTGACTATGAAATACTTCTCTATGGAAGGCTTTATATATGTCCCATCATGTAATCATCATGGCAGTCCTATGAGATATTTGATATTATGCTCAGCATGTATGCTAATTATCCCAGGTACTTTCTGTTGGTATGATAAAACCATGAACAAAAACAACCTGTGAAGGAAAGATTCTAGTTCAGTTTATTAGCTATAGTCCATCAGGAATGGAAGTCAGGGGGAAAACTCACGGTAGGAATCTGGAGCATGCATCTTAAACAGAGCCTGCCCACAGGGGTATACCCTTTGCTGGGTTGCTTTCTCTGGCTTGACAATTCAAGACTACTGATCCTTATGTGGCACAGCTTGTAGTGAGCTAAGCCTTTCTCTATTTATAAACAATGAAGAATATCCTTACAGAAAGCCCCAAGTATAATCTGAAGGGGGGGAAATCTTCAATTGAGAAGTCCTCTTCCCAAGTGACCTGTTTTTGTTCAAGGGACAAAAAAACTATCAGGCACCCGTTGGAATAGAGGTCTGGAGAACGGAGCAATTCAAACAGCTGGTAAGGAATATATTGCTCAACTTTACCTCACAGTGGAAAACACACAAGGCAAAATACTTAAAGAACGGAGTATTCATTCTGGTTTCAGAGGTTTTGGCTGATACTCCTTTAGTTCCATTATCTCTGGATTTCATAGTGGCCGAGAACCAAAGACAACAGTGGAGTGGGCCAAAGACAAGAAACACCCAGCACATTCCAACTTCATGATCCATTTTCCCTACCTGGGTCCTCACCTCTACCCCAGCAGTTAATGGGAACAGACTGCTTATAATCCCATCATTTATTTTTAATCTGACTTTTGAATGTATATGCATTTGGGAGTCAATTTTCCGTTGTATGGGCACTCTGGTAATATTCTAAATCCAAGATGCAAGAATGGGTAAGAATGAAATTTGAATCCAGAATAGTCCTCAAAGAACACACTTGTTCTGCTGCCTCTTAGTTAATGGAACCACGTGATATCTTTTCATTTACTTTGTAAAGGGAGTTTAATACTGTACAATTATTAGCAAGAATGACCTTTTAAATGGAATGGGAAGATTGCCCAGTTTTAAAAGCTGATTTTCTTCCTTCCTTCCTTCCTTCCTTCCTTCCTTCCTTCCTTCCTTCCTTCCTTCTTTCCTTCCTTCCTTCCTTCCTTCCTTCCTTCCTTCCTTCCTTCCTTCCCTTTCTTTTCCTCTTCTTTCTTTCTTCTTTTATTTTTCTTTATTTCATTTTCTTTTCTTTTTGTATTTACCAAAAGAAACATCAAGCCTATTTTGTTTAAGATAAAACCTAATAAAAGGATGGAAAATATGATTTGTTCTCAACCCTGTTTAATAAATATAATTTTATATTTTATTAATTACTCTTTATTCTTGATAATTTTGCCCATTTGTACAAAGAAACATGATCATGTTCATGCCAATTCTTCCCTCAAATATTTTTAAAATACCAACAACTTAATCCAAACCCAATTTAATATCCTCTTTCCTATCTTTCCCTTACCCCTTCCTTTCCATTTCTTCTTGGCCAGTCGTCACACTAGGGAACTATAGGATCCATCATATCCTCCATGCTGTTCCTATATCCTCACCTGAGAGAATTATATTTTTATGTATGTGTTTTCCAGGTTTACTGAAAAGCCCTGTGAATAAGACAGCCTTAACACTGATTGCTGTGAGCTCCTGCATCTTGGCCATGGTGTGTGGCAACCAGATGTCCTGTCCACTTACGGTGAAGGTGACTTTGCATGTGCCTGAACACTTCATTGCAGATGGTAAGAGCCCAACATTGACAATAATTGTACCTTGTACCACAGTGGTCTATATCACCATGTATGGCATAACTTCAGAATTCTTTAATGTAAAGTACAGGAACAAAGGGCCATCCCATGGCTCTAGAAGAAGCACTTATTACTTTAAATGCCTGGTTATTAGAATTAAATTAAATTAAATTAAATTAAATTAAAGGGTACTTTATTATGTGTATAAGGATAACTAAAGGAGGATTTCAAAAAATTAGTGAAGAATGACTGGGCTCCTTCAAAAAAAATCTAAGAGCTCGATCAAGATTCTCAATCCTGTTTCAAATGAAAAGTGCTGTGCAAACGGTATTACATAATTAAAAGCATATGACAAGGAAAACCCTACGAGTTTTACTAGAATTTTTGAATGGTCTAGGGAATGTTCGTATCTTGTTCCCTATAACTGTGCTTTACAAGTGTCTTGGAAAATTCTACCATTTATTCTTCAGCCAATTAAATTGAATTAATGAGACACTGTAGTCACTATGGTCATTAGCAAAATGTGTCCAAGGGACTGATTGGGATGCTTGATGTCTATTGCTAAAGTGCCCTCTACAAATTTCCATGCAGTTTGTTTCCTCCGGTGGGTGTACGGGCCCCTACTGCACAAACCTTTCTCTTCACCTTACTATTGCAAAGGTGCCAAAGTTTAACATGAGTGTTTTTAAAAGCTATTTCAGGGTGTGCGACTTTACCTAATTTCTATTTTAGTTCTGAATAGTTAAAATACATTTTTCCATATTTTATTCATATATACAATATAGTATGTTTACTCTCACTTCCTACCACTGACAAACTGCTTCCTTCCCACAAGCTCCTTTTCCCATTCATCTTGTTTTTCTTTGTGGCCCACTGAGTTCAACCAAGGACATATACCTAACCATGGGTTTAGGATATCCACTGATGCTTGGTGGGCTCAGCATCGTGTATATACAAATAAAGACAAACTGAAGGCAACATTTTCCTTTGTCCAGAATCCCTCTGTATGGAACCACTGTAGGGCAAGAAGAGTGCCCTGTGAACTATCCTGTCCTCTGTCAATCAATTAAATTTTTCACACTTTTAACATATATACAAACTGAATTACAATGCTGATAAAAAGACATATATACAAACTGAATTATGTTGACGATAAAGTATACTTGTGACTGCCATTCTATACATTTTATGAGTGTCAGGTGTTTTTCAAATTTATATAAAAATTTCCTGTTTCATCCCTATTGAATTATATGTATATATATATAAGACATGTGTGTGTGTGTGTGTGTATGAGAGAGAGAGAGAGAGAGAGAGAGAGAGAGAGAGAGAGAGAGAGAGAGAGAGAGAACAGAGCTAGATGGATTCCAGAGTCCATGTGTGGCTATAAAACTAAGATGGAATGATAGGAATGGCAAACATGAACTGGGTAAAATCACTGTGAATGGCCTGCACCAAACCCAGACACACACTCACCATCACTCACCTGTCACTACCCATTAGCTATTATTAGGAGGTAGAGCTACCCCAAGCTTTAGTTATTGGTTTGTACATGTGTAGAAAACAAGATAAATTACTCAACGGTAGGGTAAAACAGCTTGATAGCAATGTACCCAGGCTTAGAAGTGATACCAGACTCACTTCAAATGTCTGATATTTCATCTACTTTGCCTTTCATTGACTGGGTCTGTGTGTATAAAAAATTGGGATGATAGTTCTATTTGACTCGTAGGTATACTGTAAATGAGATACCGTCTTCTTCCAGATGGTTATCAAAATTTCAGACAGCATGCATGTGGCGAAGTAAAAAATAAAGGGGGCACCTAGAAACATGCAGAGAAATTGGGGGGGGGCAAATTTCAGTACTACCCCCTATAGGGAAAAATTACTGATGACTCAGAAACTGGAACTTGGTCCCATAACAGATGGAACTGACTTCTCCAATTCAAGAGATGACTGTAGAATGATAATCCATCTTCTCTCACCAAGAATACTAATTTCAGGCAGTACTTGAAATCGTGAGGATAACTTTGTGTCTGTTTCTCCAATGTTAGCCTCCACCCATTCTATCTTAGTATCTCTGCATATGTTACTCATCTCATCCCTTCAATAACAGTCCTACATGGTCCTTACCAATCACAGATGACAGATAAGAAACAGGGACTCATTGATACATAAAACGCAGTCTTCCCTGGGGTAGAGAAGAGAAAGGGTAAATCTTATATGTGATGTGTGGTACAACAGGGCATATAACTGTAGTTCCTAGAGAAAGCAGGCTGTTACATAACAGGAGAAGGAGCAAGAAGCAGTGATAATACCTATTGTCCTGGACTGCTGTCATCATTTAGCACTGATAATCGTTCATGCACAATGATCTATCATAACTACATAAATACAGATAACAGGTGCACAGTTTAATCATATTTTACCTCTGTTTATACAATTAGATTATATGTAGCCTTTCTTTAAAATGGCTAGATATGCGGGGGTAAAATCACTATGAAGCTCGTCAGGAGAACAGCTCATATCAACTATAAGGAGCTCCAGTTGAAACCAGGTTTCCTAAAAACCATATTCCTATGGCAGCTTTCATCTTTTTTCCACAGTCCCCCAGGATTCTCAGCTGCCAAGGTGCTGGACCTTTCTCAGCAGGGAGCGCTTTCAGCCAACCTTATCCATTGAGCTGTCTGTGGTACTGAAATATTAGTTGGGACTGAGTAATGTGTCCCGTCTTCAGAAGAAAATGAATTCTGACCCTGTGTTCCTGTATAGTTATATTTGATGCTTAGTGCCCATTATGGGGAAAAGGTCAAGACGACATAGCACTTGTCCAGAGTGCAGCTGGCAAGAACAATACTGACACAATTTCTATCCAAGCCTTTGATAATCTCACCCCATTACCCCTGGCCTTGACTTCTTCAAGACCATGGTGGCTCTGGTCCACTAGCACACACTGAAGAAATGTAACAAACCTGCACATAAGCTTACCTAATTCCGCATTGTTCTCCAGATGTGATCTGTAAGACATCTGAACATGTCTAATAAGCTCCAAGAAAAAGTTAACTAGATTCTGGAGGTGGAGCCTGGGTATTATTATTTGTGAGAGTTAAGAGATGCCTTAATGGAATTTTGAGAGTTATGCTGTTTATTTTTTTCATGATCATCACCAATGTCTAAGGTAGTAAGTTAAAGGATGAGAGATATTTTGTGGCTCATGGTTCTTAAATTTCCACTCAGGAACGTTTGATTTTGTTGCTTCATGTCTCTAGCAAAACAGTGACATCATGGTACAAAGGTGTGGCAGACCAAAACTGCTTGTTTTATGACAACTAGGAGGCAAAGAGCAGAAGGGGCAATATGAATCCTGAAATGGTACACTTCCTGTACATTGACTTATTTTTTCCAACAAATTTTGACCTCCAAATAATGCCACCTGAATATATTGTAGTTATAGGTCATTTGATTCCCATCAAAACTTTTATTGTTTTTCATTCACTATGGAAACCCAGTAAATGAGAGTACATGTGAATGAATAATATATTTAGATTAATTAGCTCCACTGTAGTGTAGGTTCCTTAATCAGGGATTGGGTATGTATTGGAAGTGAAACTAAAATTACCAAACAAATTTCTTATATGTCTCATTCATCTACAGCCCAATTTACTGAGATGACTTCATTCCATTCTTGAACCAAAATCATAAGAATTTATCATCTTCATTTTGCCTATCTGGAAGATTAAGAGAAAGAGTGAAGAAACACCATATAGAAGGAGAGAAAATATACATGCTTAATTTTTTTTATCCACAGTTCTATATCCTACCACTCACCAAACTTCCAGTAAAGAAGTCATCATAACAATTAACAGTGTAGAAAGGACCAGTTCTTGGAGATCTCAGAAGGCAAAAGTAGAACTCTGAGTGTGAAAAGTGGAGGCTTGGTTTGGTACAGTCTTCTTTTGCTGTTGACTGTGTGACCTTGTGCCCACTTCATAAACTTCCTAAGCATAAGTTTCATGATCTATGAATTGGGGATAATAGCATATTTATCACCTGAAATTATTGTGCAGAATAAATGAAATAATACTCATGAAGCACTTAGCTGAATACTAAAGACCTAGTAATGGCTCAATTAATCATACAAATGCTAGTAGTTGTAGCAATGTTTTTTTTAATATGAGAAGGGGCTCATTGCAAGGTAACGAGTCCCCATCACAGAATACCTGCAAGAACAGATGACCCCATTCTATGAAATCATAGAAGTAAGGAGAAGGCGTGAGTTGGGTTAAACATATATTCTCTTTCATTAGGAAACATTTTATCAGAACCTTAATTTTCAAACCACTTCATTTTTGAATATTTTTACAATATGCTTATTTTGTCTTTAATATTTTATCTCTGATTGTCACCCACTATTTGAGAAGTCTCAGAAAAAAATGAAAAACTCTGATGTGTGGGGTTAGGGAGACAGAGTGTCTCTAGAATATTTTTCTAATCAAAGTCATGAATTTAGCTCTAACACAAACATACACACACACACACACACACACACACACACACGCACACACACATACACAAACACTAGAGAGATTTGAATAAAACTATAATTAATACAAATATTAATATTATAGAAATATACCTATGTTAAAATGCACTTTTTTATTCAGTTAAGTTTGAACTATTAACCTCATTTTTTTTGGATGAAGTAAGGTAGTTGTCAAGTCTCGTCTGTTCCTTATGACTGAGTTATTTAACGTCTGAGCATTCTGATCCTGGAAAATCAAGTATAAATCCCCACATATCAGGATGCTGTAGTTTATTGATATGCCACACTGTGGATATTTTTGAACACATATTTGTTTACAATAAATCCTTTCTGAAATTCTCTGCTCTCCTTGGCCTGCTTTGTCTTGTCTTTCAACACAAGAGAGTAAGGTAATACAAGGCTTCATGACTTTAATAAAGGACAAGGGTCATAATTGGCTGCAGAGCTAGTTTACTGTGATTTGAATTCATGGGAGGAGTATTTTCAGTCCTGAGAAGGGAAAATTAGACCACACTGAAAGTGACTGCTTAGCCACAAGCTGCCAAGCAATTTATTTTAGAAGGTAGTTCCCCGGGCACCCTGCTCTCTGGACTCATCCCAGCCTTTGTTTTAAAATGTTCAGTGTTAATCACAGATGTTCAAAGGCACATCATGGTACAGGTTAATTGGTGGAAGTGCTTCACAATATGGCCCCTGCCTTTTTCATTCTTCACTCATCTGCACAGACTTAATGTTATTAAGACAAGTGGACTGTCTTGTTTCTGTCTGCTGCTCTCCAAACCCTGGCCTCTTAATTATTCTATGCAAGAAACAATGCTCCTCACTTCAATGATATGCACGCTTCCCATTTCAAAGCCCAAATGACTTCCTTTAAAATACCACCTTCATGACATACACATAAGATACTCTTAACATCACTGAGTATTCCATGCACCAGTATTATTTTTGTCTTTTTAAAGACATCATAGTCTCCCAACTGCTGCCGGCGTGTCACAGAAATGGCTATGTTACCCTCAAAACTTGTCTCTTGCATTAAAACTAGACTCTAAACTCCAGGTGGAACAACAATATGAACTAACAAGTAACCCTCAGAGCTCGTGTCTCTAGCTGCATATGTAGCAAAAGATGGCCTAGTCAGCCATCATTGGGAAAAGAGGCCCCTAAGTCTTGCAAACTTTATATGCCCTAGTACAGGGAAATGCCAGGGTCAAGAAGTGGGAGTGGGTGGGTAAGGAAGCAGGGTTGGGGGAGGGTGTAGGGAACTTTTGGGATAGCATTTGAAATGCAAATAAAGAAAATATCTAATAAAAAATCCTCAGAACTATTATACTTTAGGAAAAAAAATCTCTGTACGTTATGCTTTCCACAAAACAGTTCAGTGACTTCCGTTGTCTTTTATCATCAAGACTGAACATGCCCTTTCTGGCCCTCTGAGCCCAAGTTCTCAGATACTTGCCGGTGCTTATCTTGGAGTTGTTGAATGCGTCACTGTGTCTACTTGCCTCAGTGTATCACATTGGCTGAACTGTAAATTGACTTCCCTTTCCAACTCTGCCTGATATAGATTCTTTGCTAATTGTTCTCCTTCAACCTTCCTTTTTTTTTTCCTTTATTAAAAGTATTTCTATTTGTGATTGTGCAATCCTTTGGTCAATTTCAGTATGTCCCACTTGGTTGCAAACCATAGATGATAATATTTGTTTTATACATTGTATTTCGCACCTACAACAGTACCTTATAAACAGGTGTCTCTTACCCTGAAATATTTGCTTGGTGAAAAAAATAAATAAATAAATAAATAAATAAAGTGATTATAGTGAATAGACTTCAATTTTCCCCAGGGCAAGGAAGACAGGATATTCATGTCCAAAATCTATTATAGTGGCTAATGAACATTCTGACATGGTAAATATGGAATAGACCTGGCAGAGGTGGCAGGTAGACCCTGATCCCCTGAGAAGGTACAACCTCAAGAATCTAAGTGCCAGAAATCTAAGACGTCCTCTTCTGTGACTGACTTCTCTCCCCATAGTTTCTGCCCTCAACACTGAAGATAAGCAACTCCAATCAAACTCATGCCCCAACCCTGACACAAAAAATTGAAACAAGGCTTATCTCCGAGCCCAGAAAGAGAGAAAAATATAAATTGAGCTGAGATTCAGTATGCCCATGGGGGAGGAGGCAATGAAATACCAATAAACCATATTAATATGCTGAAACCAAGCAGAAGAAGTTGAACTCCAACCCAGACTTAATAACTATACGTGAGCAAGTACAGGAAGAAGGCAAGGCTAGGTTTCAGTCAGAATTAAAATGAGATCTATAATGAAACTGGTAATATAATTATAAACTGTGAAAGCTTTTTTTCCCTCTTTCTTATTCTTATATTAATGGGAAACTGGCTCGGCAATGGCTTGGCAGTGATGCTGGGAGCTCTGGATGCCCCTTAGAGTGGACTAATTTTTTTTTTTTCAAATCTCTTCATTAAGAAAGTCTAAATTTGCTAAACCATAGAAGGAAAAAAAAATATGCTTCAAGTCATTTCTTCCTTAAATAGTAACCGATCTCCAGGTTAAATGTGACAAGGGGCCTGGAGAAGAACAAATCTAGGAAAACCATTCTAAGCAGCTGAACATGTTCCAGCCTTTATAGCTATCACAACAGCCAGTGGGATTGAGAGTTTTAATGACACTCTATGCTAAGATGTTAGCTTGGCTTCCAACCAGAATGAATTGTTACTAATTTCCTTCGTTACAAAGGATGAAACTGTGTTTGACGTCCACAATTAGAGACTAATTTCTGTGTTTTGATAGCAGACTGAGTTAAAAAAAAAATATGTTCCCAGGAACTGGGGGACAGAGGGTGGCTGGAAAGAATAGTAGAATTCCGTTTTATCACATAATCATTCTCTCCTGTTGTTTTAAACATAAGGTTTCATTTCCTTTTAGACTGCAAGGATAGAAGGTGAGTTGGGAGCTCTCCTGAGATGGAGATCAAGTCCCTATGGGTAGAACGTACCATTAGTAGCTTGGTGTTTGTAAATGATGCAGAAATGAGATACTGACTGACAAAAATGAAGGTAATGCACAGCATGGTCAAGTATGTTATGTAACCCAGGAAGAGATGGGATCCAAAAGCAATGTTGCCTCCCTCCTTTGAGACCTTGGGTACATTATAACACAACCCAAATTCCCCTTGCTTCTTCCAAACACAGTTTTAGGATACTGATTAGAGAAAGTGTCAGTCGCCTGATGGTTTTGAATTCTCTTTGCCAACTCTGAGGGGGAGCATGACAAGGAGAGAATGGTGCCTCTTCTTGTTACTTCTTTATCTTTTTTTCCTCCTTATAATCACAACGTAAGGCTTGGCATAGAGTCTTCATGCCTAAAGCTGGATAAGTAAAGAAACCATGAGGGAGAGCTTACTTTCTCTCACATAGAAAGAATAAACTAAGTGCTTAAATTCCTGAAGATCACTGTTACTTTATTCTTTCAGATTATTACACATGCTTTTCCCCTTCTTTCCTCCTTCTTCTCCTTCCCTTTCTCCTAGCTTCCCTTTGGCCATCACAAGTTTGCATAGCACCTTCCCTGTGACATATACTCAGGATGAAGCAATAAATAAAACCAAACTCTGGTATCTCCCAGTTTAGTGGCAATAACAACATGAAATACAGAGTGCAAGTCCTATCATGGTGTGTCTGACTGAATGCTGTGGAGAAGCACATGAAGAAGAGCTGAAAACACTAAGCTATGTATGACTGATGTTGCTGAGGAAGGTGCTTGTCTTAGTCAGGGTTTCTATTCCTACACAAACATTATGACCAAGAAGCAAGTTGGGGAGGAAAGGGTTTATTTGGCTTACATTTCCANACTGCTTTTGATCACCAAAGGATTCAGGACTGGAGCTCAAGCAGGTCAGGAAGCAGGAGCTGATGCAGAGGCCATGGAGGGATGTTGTTTACTGGCTTGCCTCCCCTGGCTTGCTCAGCCTGCTTTCTTATAGAATCCAAGACTACCAGCCCAGAGATGGTCCCACCTACCAAGGGACCCTCCCCCTTGATCACTAATTGAGGAAATGCTCCACAGCTGGATCTCATGGGGGCATTTCCCCAAATAAAGCTCCTTTCTCTGTGATAACTCCAGCTGTGTCAAGTTCACACAAAGCTAGCCAGTACAATTGACCCCTTGTCAACTTGACACACAAACACATCACTAGTAAGCCTCAACCCTTAATTTCTTATTCATCCCCAAGATCTAAACAACTTTAAAAGTACCACAGTCCTTACAAATTCTTAAAATTTCAATTTCTCTTAAAATCCAAAGTCTTTACAATTAAAAGTCTCTTAACTGTGGGTTCCACTAAAATACTTCCTTCAAGAGGGAAAAGCATCAGGGCACAGTCACAATGAAAAGCAAAATCAAGCTCCAACTGTCCAATATCTGGGATCCAACTCACGACCTTCTGGGCTCCTCCAAGGGCTTGGGTCACTTCTCCAGCCATGCCCTTTGTAGCACACACCTTGTCTTTTCAGCTCCAGCTGCTGTACTTCACTGCTGCTGTTGTTCTTGGTGGTCATCTCATGATACTAGTATCTCCAAAATGCTGCTGTCTTCCACTGTAACTAGGCTACAACACTAGCCTCTCATAGGCTCTCTTCACAGTGCCAAGCCTCAACTCCTTTGCATGACCCCTTCAGTCCTGGGCCATCAATTGCAACTGAGGCTGCACCTTCACCAATGGCCTTCCATGGCCTCTCGAAGTGCTTCCATAGCCTCAGCTGCTCTGGATGACCCCTTCATGCTGTCAATACCAGTACCACCTGAGTAACTCTTACACATTACCAAGTCCAGCCACAGCACAAGGTACAACCTTGGCTCACAGCCTCTAGGCTCTCAGAAAACACTTCCCAGAAGATGTCACCTCAATGATGCTGGTCTCTTCTTAATCATAGCTAATTCCTTAGCTCCAGCTAACCAGCATCAATAGTCCCAGTACAGAAAAGTTTTCACTTTAGTGGCTCTGGTATCTTGTTAATCACAGCTGATTCTTCAGCCCCAGCTAACCAGAACCACAGAATCTTCACAATCCAAAATAGCAATCGCCCTGAAAAGAGTCTTTAATTTTCCCTCTGAAATTACACAAGCCAGGCTTCCATCTTCTGCACTGTTCTCAACATTATCTTCCAAGCTCCTACACAACATTCCAAAGAGCTCTTAACACCGAATGGATCTTCTGGCCCAAAGTTCCAAAGTCCTTCCACAGTCCTCCCCAAAACATGGTCAGGTTGTCACAGGAATACCCCACTCTGCTGGTACCAATTTGTCTTAGGGTTTCTATTCCTGCACAAACATCATGACCAAGAAGCAAGTTGGGGAGGAAAGGGTTTATTTGCCTTACATTTACATACTGCTTTTGATCACCAAAGGATTCAGGACTGGAGCTCAAGCAGGTCAGGAAGCAGGAGCTGATGCAGAGGCCATGGAGGGATGTTGTTNACTGGCTTGCCTCCCCTGGCTTGCTCAGCCTGCTTTCTTATAGAATCCAAGACTACCAGCCCAGAGATGGTCCCACCCACAAGGGGCCTCTCCCCCTTGATCACTAATTGAGGAAATGCCCCACAGCTGGATCTCATGGGGGCATTTCCCCAACTAAAGCTCCTTCCTCTGTGATAACTCCAGCTGTGTCAAGTTCACACAAAGCTAGCCAGTACAGTGCTCATAGTATATATTATCCAATCTAGGTATTATACCACTGTAGCTTGCCTAGTGAACTCTGGTTGATGGCATACTTCACAGTAAGGAGAAAGGACATTTCTCTGCATTTGTGTAGACCTTGTGTGGAAATGTCTTCATAATTGTAATAACAATATCACTAGAAATGAGAATGCATCCTTCCCTGTGCTAAATGCTTTGCAACACATTGCCTCATTTATTGATGCTACCTTATAAAGTATGTCCACTTATTATAAAGTAAATTCTATGTAAACTTACATAGGTCATACGATAATAAGGATGTCATTTAAATCCATTTGCATCACACATGCAGAAAAAATAATTTCACATTAACATGTCCATAATTTGCTAGCAATGATGCAAGTATGAGCTACTGGATGGCAAAACGGTGGGAGCACAGAGCAAGTTCAAGTATGTTATGTAACCCAAGAAGAGGTGGGATCTAATCCCAATGCTGCCCCCTTCCTTTGAGACCTTGGATATACTAGAAGACCACCCCAGGCTTCAGGAAGCATCACTCAGTGAGTATGATAAGGTCAACCATGGTCAACTCTGTACCTCCGTGCATACTTCATGACTCTGGGCAAATGCCTACTTTCTAAACTGCAATATCTTCATTGTAAATCATGGGGAAAATCCAAGAATCTACTATGTGTTAGTCATTTTGAAAGTAGGAGAAACACTAGAATTTAAAACTTGCAGGATGTTATAATATGTAAAATAAGCTACGCACAGAAAGACAAACAACACATCTTCCCACTCATATAGAAGCTAAAAAGATATGAAAGGTAGAGTGCTGGGTACTGGAGTTTGGAGATGGAAGGGGATAGGAGGATCAGAAATGATTGTTCATTGCATATGAATGTGTCATTAGAGAGGAGGATTTTGTTCTAGTTTCCTATAACATACTGTAGTAACACGGTTAGCAAATAATTTCTTCCATTTTTCAGAGTGATTAAAAGAAAAGATATTGGCCATTTTTAAATCAAAAGAAATTATAAATGTTTTGGTGAGGGATCTGAAGTAATAACTTCCCTGAATTAATCAATATGATACTTACACATGTTAAGGTTTTTACACTGTACCCCATGTACATATACATTTCTGGGTCAACTTAAACATATTCATTTATACTATGAGGAGGAAGACCTCCTGTTAGTATCATGTTAGTCTTCCTAGTCTTTTCTCTTCAAGATGGTTCAAATCAATCCGTGTAACCAGACCGTCCCTGGTGTAGATGCTGAGAGCAGAGGCAGCTGAACAAACTTCCCACAGCCCACAAGTTGCCATTTGAAGAAAGCTTAGAAGGATCACGGCCAAGTTTCTCTGGGGACTGCAAGCTCCCAAGGCTGTCTGGATGAAAAAGAAAGTTGTGGGAAGTGACTGTGGTGGGGATGATATATCCCCATCTCTAGCTCTCTCGGCTCCAGATGCCAAGGGACTCTCAGCAGCCTCAGTGCTAGTGAGAGTATGGGAGGAGGAAGCATGCAATGTTTTCCAAAGGGAGATTGTGAGATGAGAGGAATAATTACAACCCGTGCATCTCCCACCCAGCTCCCAATACCCAGCAAAGCCTTGCTATTTTGCTTTCTTCCTCCACTGGCCCCTTTGGGTTATCTAAAGCAAATATATCTTCAGCTGTTCAGTCTTAGGATTCTCCAAAGCTGTTGGTAACTCCTGGAATCTTTGCTAATGCCCTGGGCAGCTCATCATCAGTCTTGCCTCTTGGTCATTGGTTACCCATGATGTTCCTGGCTATGCCTTCCTTTATTATAACTCTGCTTCACATTTGAACTTTTTTCGGTAAATTCATACTTTCAGATGTGAATCTGACATTTGCTGAGCTCAGGATAAGAAATCAAATTCTGGGAAAAGTTCAAGTGTAACAAGCTTTAAAGGTGGATGGGGTGGTGAAGAGAACATGAGCTACAGAGGGAAACCCCATCCATAGGATTTGAATCTATACCCGACCACTTACTAAATATGTGTCTTGAAAGAGTCTTGATACTTCTAGTTACAAGACAATTTGAAAGACTCCCATTGTCTTTAAAATTAAAACCACGAAGTCCTCTCTTACAGGGGAGTGATGAATATAAATTAGTGAAATGCATAAAAATTCTCAAAAATGCTTGCTCAGTAAGTGCTAATCCTACCCTCAATGACATTATCCTTTCAGTGGGCATTGGGAAAGGCATATTTAAGGACTATAACAACTGACTAACCTGACACCAGTGGGACACAAAACAAGATTCAGTAAGGTTGCCAGAGAAGAGTGGTTAATTACCCTTAGACAGAAATAGGGCCTTACACCATAAACAGAAATAGGATGGATAGGGATTTAGGGAGAAGGCCTGTATTTCTTTTAGTAATGAAATGGGAAAGGTAAGAACAAGATAAATGGTCTTCCAGTTAAAGGGGGCAACATGAAGGAAGATGTGGTAAGTCCAGGTTAAAAAGTAATGTATGGAGGTTGGGGCTACTTGTGAGTGTAAATGCGAGTTCAGGGGAGAGCCAGACTGAAAGAGAAACCCCATATTTATAGTTCTGGAGCTCAAATCTAAGGCCTTTCTCATGTTAGTCGTGTGTTTGACCACTTGAGGTAACAAACAGGCCTAGTATTCAACTTCTACCCTAAAAATGGCTATGTTAGAGCCACTGAACTTATTATTATTATTTTTTAATGAATGATGTGGAGGGAGAGAAAATGATAAGAACAACACAAAAGGAGTATGTGAAGGAGTATGTGCATGTATGAAAATGTTATAGTGAAACCCATTACTGTGTATATTTTATGTATGATAAAATACTCGTTAAAGGGAAGAACTAGAAGCTGGTGACATAGTGGATAAGGTGACTGGCAATTTACCATGACGACCTGAGTTTGGGTCCCTAACATTCACATAGAATAGCTGGGCATGCTTCCTTGCATTTGTAACCTGAGTTGAGGAAGGAGCAGAGGCAGAAAGATCTCTGGAGCTGGTTGGCCAGCAAGTCTAGAAAAACCAATGACCTCTGGCATCCATGAGAAACTCTCTCAGAAAAATAAAGTAAAATATGCTAGAAGTTAATACATGACACCAGGCTCTGGCTGGCATACACATCCATGAACTCCTGCTCCTGAAAGAAAACAAATATGACACATTACACTTACACACACTCACACACCCAAGCACGCACACACACACACACACACACACACACACACACACACACACACATACAGAGAGAGATAGATAAATAAAATTTTAAA
>NC_034595.1:19757391-19767804 GCF_900095145.1 Mus pahari | reverse complement strand
TATATATATATATATAATATTTAGCAAATATATATGTTTCTAACAATGCTACTTTACAAACAGAAAGATGACTTTCATATAAAGCCCCAAATATTTGAGGTTAGTAGATTGCTGACCACTGTGTAAAAGGGGCTTGAGTCTAAAAATTTGAAGATAGCAGTTCTGCTGGCAGGATGTTGCTGTCATTGTTCAACATGACAATGTCTGAACAGGGGCATCAGAGCCTAGAATGAAAATGAGGGAGTACTATACAGCTAGAGCTAGAACAAGAAAATACAAACTAGTTGCATTTAAGGGGACAGAGGGACAAGAGCCACAGCAGAGATGGCATGTACCTTCTTGATCTTTGAGGGCATCTAGGTATCAGTGTTATAATCTCAAGGAAAGTCTTGAACTATATAGTTTAGTGGTAATATCCTTGCCTAGCACTCATAAGGCCTTAGCTTCTCTCCCCATCACTGTAAATTCATGTCCTATGGAAGGGAAGGCAGATTGAATAATTTCCCTTTTGTTGGTTGTTAGGTGGTTGTTAGTCAAAAGTTAAAGGACAAATGCCATAGTGTGTGGCTTCAAATCCTATCTCCAGCCTTGTCCTTAGTAAATATGAGCATCCAAATGTACGAAAATTCCGTGTAATTGTCAAGAATGCATGGTCATTAGCTTCAAGAGCCAGGCCTGTGGTGGGATAGATTCGAGCATCGGCTATTATTGATTCCATTCATGCAACATCTTCCTTAAACAAGATCAAGAATCAGATGCCAACCCCTTGACCACATTAGAAGGAAATGAGTGAAAGCAAGACAAAGGGGAAAATGTAAGCAACTATGAACAACACACAAGTGTTAGGACCTTTAAAGCCACCCTGTCTGGCTGAAAATTATTAGTAAAAGATGTCAGTGTACTGAGTGAGCAAAATGAATTTGGGAGATACTTGAAGGTTGCTCTGCTGAATATTTGAATGGTTGGAATATAATCTAACTATATAGTATTTGGGCCTGGTTGGAGGATGGAGAGCGTTTCAGTCTTCCGAACCTGCAAAGGTGCTGACCTGACCCATGGATATGAAGCATCTGGAGATGGATACTTCCTGAAGAGATTTACATGCAGCATGAGTGGGCTGGGCACTGGTATTTGCCTTAGAATCAGAAGCCTAAGAGGAGACCTAGGGACCCGATGTCGTTTTTGAAATATGGAATCAATTAAAAATGGCAGCTTCTACCACCTTAAAAGGGAGCAGATGGGCACGGGGTGAAGGCACATGGTGGGCATACTGCCAAGAAACGAGCTTGGCAATTTGCTAAATTATAGACTATTAGAACCGGAAATCATCTTCAGTCTCTTCTGTGATTACTCCACACATAATGCTTTGCTTCACACACTCCAGCTGCATGCAGTGGATATTTCCTGAAAGCCTGGGTTCTCTTTTTCTCCTTTGCAAACAGTACTCTTCTGCATCAATCTGCCAGCCCCTTCACTTCACCTAGGCACCTTCTTAGACATGCAGCTCATGTAGACAAATATCCGTGATGCTCAGGTCAAAGTGGGCATCCTTGTCTGAGTCTCCCCCATCCAAACTTCCTATGAATTTAAGCTCCAAGGTTGATGTTGTTCTCTTATAAAGTGTTTTCGTACTAAAGTGCACTACCTTCAAGCACAGATTTCTTTTTTTTTTCTCATTTTCTAACTACATTTTGTCATCAGGTACAGTGTGGAAGAGCAGTTGTATATGTACATCCATTCACCTGTTCAAGATGATAAATGAAGCCATAAGATAAGTCTGAAATATTCAGTAGCACCACTATGATTGCAGTCACTATTGCAAATTTACTTTTAAACCCCCAATATTAACAAGCCAAATCAACATGAGCTTTGTGGTTTCCAAGTTCTATAAGGACCAAGATAGGAGATAGGTAAAGATGTTCCCACCAAGGTTGCCCTAAGAGGCCTCTTAGACAACATAAGTGGGACTAAACACAAAAGCTTCACTCAGAAAGAAATTGAGGACAAAATGAGAATGACTTGAGCAAAAGCAAATTGCCTTCAGCTTTCCCCCCCACCCCAGCTCACCTGTTGCTTCAACCCCCAAGACCACGTGTTTCCTCATGCCCTGTGCCTTCATAAGATCCATGTGTGCAAAAAGAACAGACTGAGGTATAGTGCATATTTCAACATCACTGAAAAGATACCAGACTTGCATTTTGAAGCCTGTGGTCTCATTTTTCAATCCTCTATCTTTTACCCCACCCACACACAGATCCACTTACTACTAGGAATCTAAATACACATATTGTGTGATATTCTGAAGAATAACTGGTAAGCCTCTCAGGAGACAGTGATATCAGCCTCCTGTCAGCAAGCTCTTGTTGGCATCCACCAGTGCCTGACAAATACAGAAGTGGACAAATCACAGCCATCCATTGGATGGAGCACAGGGTCCCAGATGAAGGAGCTAGAGGAAGTACCCAAGAAGCTGAAGGGGTTTGCAGCCCCATAGGAAGAAGAATGATATGAACTAACCAGTATCCATAGAGCTTCCAGGGACTAAACCACCAACCAAAGAAATCACATGGTAGGACTCATGGCTCTAGCTGTGTATGTAGCAGAGGGTGGCCTAGTCGGTCATCAATGGGAGGAGAGGCCCTTGGTCCTGTGAAGGCTCTATGCCCCAGTATAGGGGAATGTCAGAGCCAGGAAGCAGGAATGCGTGGGTTGGTGGGGGGGGGGATCGGGGATTTTCGGAGGGGAAACCAGGAAAGGTGATTTTTTGGAGGGGAAACCAGGAAAGGTGGTAACATTTGAAAGGTAAGTAAAGAAAATATCTAATTTTAAAAAGGCAGGGGGGGGGGAGAATAACTGATGAGACTCAATGTGCTTCTGAAACGCCAGAAAGTATGGTAGGAATATTACCTTTAATACCTTACCTAGTCATTCAAAACTTGCTCATCTAGTAAACCTTCCATGTCCCGTGTGTGTTGTGGGGAAATGGAGATGATTTCCTGCAGCAGGAAAAACTGGTCCCGCCCTCAGGCTGCTTTCCTTCTCACCAAGTGAAAATCGAAGGACTTTCAAAGTGGTGGAATCAACAGTGGTAACAGTAATTAAATCCAGGAGCAAGAAAAGCGTCGGTACTTCCTGTGTGTCACGGGGAAGACCCCATTTAAGAGGTAGCATTTAAACAGATATCAAGGAGTGAAGAGAGAGATGTGCCCAGGCCGAGGAAACCGGAAGTCTAAAGCCAGCTGAATGGCTGCAAGGCTAGAATAATATGGTCATCATTGTCGTCGGTGTTGATGCAACTAAGTTGGTTGTAGACATGCTGTGCTCTTCGACGCAAGAAGTATCTTTGTTGCCTTTTATATGATCAAGAGAACTGAGGATGAGAGATAGAGCTCAGGGCATTGTCAGGGACACATACCATCTGTTTTGATTGGATGCATTTAAGTTCAGCTGCATAAAGCAGCTCCTGTGAGCTTAATGCTCATCTGAAGCTTTCCCACCCCAGTTCGGGTCGTGCGCTCCTTATTGCTCCCCACCACTCTTACTTATTGCCTCCGACCATTTCTTGCATCATGCTTCTTGCAGACATAGCTCAAGTTCTCCAGCTAACTCCATGCTTCCCTCGGAGACAGGAATTTCATAGACTTGCTTTTAAATACAGTGTCTCAGAATCAGACCAAACCTGCAGTCCTCGCTTCGACTGCCACCCATCTCATTGAGTGCCCAGTGCATTTAACCTTCTTTGTGGCCACCCTCCAGCTGACCTTGGTCTTCAGAGGCCTATTCCTTGAAGAAAATGAGTTATACTAAGCCACATGAATAGCTAGAATTTCAAAGGTTGAATAATTTGGTCAGGTAGAATTTTAGACAGCATGTGCCAAATACTCTTCAAAGGAATTCAACCGTCTCTAACGTGCTCAGTGCCGTTTTTAGAAGTCCCTGTCCTTCTGTGTTGCCACGGAGGATGCTACAAGAAATCTCAGTGCCCTTTCCCATAATGAAAATGAGAATATCCAAGAGAAACACACCATCGACTAATGGTCCTTTTTTACCCTGGGATACTGTTTGTGATTATTTCTCAGAAGTGATTTTTAATTGTTTCATCTAAAAGGTATGCATCTTCTCTGATCCCTCTGACTCTTCTGGAGGCTTGTGAATTGGATCCAGCTATTAGCAGCACTTACCAATTTCCTCTGAGTCTTGCTGGCTGAAGTGCCAAGCTTGGAACAACTTTTAATTTTGTTTTTAATTAAATTTCAGTTGTTTCAAATCACTCACGTTTAATGCCATTTCTTTGCAGTCCTTGGAGATGGCAAGGGCTGTGTACTCCTGCTTACACACACACACATGAGCTGATGTGAATATATCCATGGCAAGGCTGAAGACTGACTCCTGGCTGAGGGCCAGAGCAGGAGCAGGCAATTAGCAAAGTAGAAATGAGCCACAGAATGGGCTTTTGTTTGTGCTGTAATATCTTGAGCTAATATGTTGCTTAAGCAAGAGACTTGGTTATTGTATTTGTTTTTTGCCAAACTATATTGGAACAAGGCTGCATTCTCTTTTATTTCATGATAGAATTATCAAATATATGTAGACAGTAGCAGTACTAAGAACACTAACATTTATTAAGCACTTATTATGTGTCAGGTAGTGTTTTAAGCACTTTACATATATTGCCTCATTTACATTAAACGTGAGTAATTTGAAACACAGAAATTTAATTTACATATATTACCTCCCACATTCATATGAGATCATTATCCACATTTTTATAGGTGTGTAACCAAAGCCCATTTTATTGGATAGTTATCATTTTGTGAGTTATGGGCAGGGCCAGAACGTGAACACTGGCTGCCTAATTCAATATTCCTGCTATTCAGCACTATCTTGGACTTGCTCTCTTCCTCTAAAAACACAGTAGGGCTTCATCATCTAAATGCATTTAACAGTGAGAAAAAGAACACACCCACTGGTTCTTTACACAAGTGAAATTGACTGAACTTTATTCGTTCTTTCATGTGGCTTCCAGCGTGCCCATTCCTGTTGTGTAAATCGTGTATATGTCATAGGGTTCAATGTGGAGACACAAAAACACAGCCTGGCTACTGAACTGTGTATTCTTTCAGACTACCTAACACCCCACAATGGACAATTAAACTTGAAAGCAAAAGTAAAAATATATACCCAATGTCCTGGGCATCTGCTAGTTTAGTTAAAATCATTTGCTAGACTGTTGGTTTTGAATGAAAACACCTCAGTCTGTTTTATATTTCAGAAGCTGTGCTTACCATGTATTCTTTGCAGGACACACACATATATATACACACATATACACATGTATACATTTATTTACTTACTTACTTACACACACACACACACACACACACACACACACACACATCTTGCTTAGTACCCACAACAGCTTCTTTCATCCTCCAGAGTGCTTGCTCACAGTTGGAATCATGTAGGTGTTGGTGAACTACTTTTATAATGCCCATCTACATAACTCTACACATTTGCTATAGCTAAATGCCCTGTCTTCCTGATACTTGCTGAACTCTAGGACTGACACATGAGTGGTGGCCCCAAAATTTGTTAACCATTGGAATAAGCACACTTATTAGTTAAACACACACTGTGCTATCAATATCACAGGACATGAAGTAGAGAAGCTGGAAGGTGGGGCTCAGGATTCTAGTTTCAAAACTCCATACATTAGACAAGGCAGGCAAAGACACTTGTTTACTATCTTTAGCTAATTCATCTATGATACAGGAGTGAAAATGTACATACATGAAGGCATAGTATAAGTGAGTACCCCCTGTTCTTAAAAGCATTCCATACATTTACATAATGTGTAATTATTATTGAAAATACTTCAAGAAAATAGAAGCATTAATTTCCTCATAATTTTCAGAGTATGTGGAAACACCAAGTGGCAATAAAATCATACAGATATAAAAGAGTTCTGGATGATTTCAGGATCTTAAAGAGCTTTTTCTACAGAATGAAGTATGATACTGGATATTAAGATAAATGTATGTGTTAATACTGAAGCCAGGGGAGAATGTGGGTGGGGAGCTATGCAATTTGCCTCTTTTGCTTCCATTTGATAACATCTAAGGCTGTACTTTTCAGACAATGAGCTGAAGGTACCATTTGTCATTCATATATTCATTCAAAATGTTTTAATGATTGTGTACCAACTGCTAAACACAGTAATAGTAAAATATTTTGTCAAAGATGTGTTGGGTATGGTTTTCTGGAAAGTTCATTCTCTTCTTAGGGAAGAAGCCCCTGGTATGCCCACATCTTGTCTCATGGGACACACTCAGTGAGCATGTATTGAATCCAGACTCTTTGGAAATGACACAGTGGTAAGGAGAAAAGTGCCTCTTCCAGGCCATCAGGGAAAATATCAGATGAATTAAGTTACTTGTTTCATTGCTGAGATGAAAATAACTAAGCAAGGAAGAGTTTACTTGACCTCCCTGTTTGAGGACATGTATGTCCCATCATAGCAGACATAGGTCCAAGTGCTTGAGGAAGTTGGTCACATCGTAGTCACCATGGGGAAACAGAACTATGATTGCTCATAATTTCTCCTTTATGTTCAGTCCATGACCACCAGGCAAGAGTGCGTCTCCCTACCCTAAGTAACTTAATCTCCTCCACCATCATTAGCATAATGAAGAAATTCCTTCACAGACATGCTCAGAGGTGTTTCTGTTTGTTGGGGGATCCTATCAAATTGGCAATCAATATTAGCTATCACAGTGAATCACTTGTAGGTTAAAGGAAGAATTTGCCCTTACATAGTCCAGTGAAAATAGAGATGGTTCCTGGCTCTGGGTGTTGCAGAATATGTGGACAAAAATAAGGAGGTGAGTATCTGAAAATAACTTAGAAGAGAAAGCAAATGTCCCATTAGTCCCTGAGGCCTGACTGGGATCACTACCCATCGTTATAACGGCAGCCTGAGGATATACTTCTGGCAACTAAACAAGAGAATGATCTCCTCTTGGCCACTTAACCATTTACTCAACACTATAACTTTATCTCAACTTTACTTTTATTCCTTCTCAGCTTTCCAAATAGGACAACGTTACTCACTATCAGTATTATTACAAAAGAGTGAAATAAATATTCGCAAGGGATACATATAAAATACATCCTCTTTCATATTTCTACATCCTGTCTGATAAATTGATGACACTTTGACATATATGTATGTGATGTATATGCTATTTGGAATACCCATGCATACATTATAAATTTACATTTTATGTGTGGGTGTTTCAATACTGAAATAAGATGGTAAGTATTGTTGGGCCATTGATTTTTCTTATGAATCACAATCACCCCAGTATGACATCATGCACAGAGGTGTGTGCTACTTGTCACTGTCCCATTTTGCAGAACAAGAGCCCCAAGGCATACAAAGACAAGTAGTAGGTGTGAAGGAGAACAAATGGAGAATGGCAGCACTGGAGAATCATTGGTCCTGGTGGTTGCAGAGCTGGACGCTCTCAATCTGTCCCTTACCAAGTCTTTCTGAGGACATAAAGAACAAATTCATTCTTCATGCATCATATACTAGAAACAAAGACTGCAGCCACAAGAAGCCCTATTGAGCCCTAGAGTCTTCTGTTTGATTTGCAAATAGAAATTTTATCCTTTCTCTCCTTAATACTCCTAGAATTCATAGCAGGGTTAAACAGGTGAACAGCTGATAGCTGAGGATGCTACAGAGTGGATAAACTGCAGATCTCTTTTATTATGCTGCCCCAAGTACCAATATTACATCTTCAGGCAGCTGTTCTCATCTGTGCCTGACAGTAAAAGCTGTCCCATCAACGTGATTGTTGAAGCCTCTGAATTTTGGAAGCTTTGCCTCATGTAATCTTTTGTAGTATCATAAAACAATTAGATTAAGGCTCAGCATTAATTTGAATTATTGTCCAGTTTCCAGAAAGTATCTCTTGGAAATATTACATGTCTTTGGAGATATTAAGTACCAATTACAATGTTATGTCACCCACTACCCCTTTGCACTCATTCTAGCATAGTTTGATTTATATTTCAGTCATCATCCTTAGAAGTGCAGTGGCTAGAGAATGAACCAGAGGTGAATTATTGACATAAGCAAAGTAAAACAAAACAGAATTTTTTTTTTAGTAGTGTTTAGTCACATTTTTTTTTGAAGTGAGAAGAATGGGAGGCAACCTAAAAGTCTTGAACATTATTATTGCTATTACAGGGTGCACTATAATTTTCAATCTCTAGCAATGTATCTGTGAATTTCAGAATATGTACATGTGAAGTCCTGACACCTCAGTTGCACTGTCTGTAGAATGAGAATACAAAATAATATTCTCCATTCTAGTGATACAGTTCTAAGGTCATTTAAAAATCAGCATCAGTAACAGTAGGAATTTCCATCTGACAAATGCATTCAGTAAGGCAGGAACACACAGCCCCGCAGCATGCATGCAAATGCAGGATGGCAAATGCCCTTCACTTTCTTTTGGAGGAAGAGGCTGAGAAAAGAACTATGAATCTCTTTCCAGAGCCACTAAAATGCTGAGTTGAAGGGACCCCATTTGGATCTAGCTCTGCTGATTTCAACATCTGTGCTTTTTTTCTCTGAAACTCTTTCCAGATGATAGAAAAGTATAGAAGGCAAGAACTCTAGGTAAAACTAGCAATACATATATATGCATAGACACACACACACTCACACACACACGCACACGCACACGCACACGCACACTGAGAAGAAAAAAAAAACAAAAACATGCAGGTCCCTTGGTCTCATTCAGTTGGTTGGTTTGAACCCATGGTGTAGCAGTGAAACAAATCTGGGAAGAATTGCTAATATGGTTATTCTTAGTGTTCACAGTTGTGAGCTGCCTTTGCCAACAGTCATTGACATTTGTGTGAACTCTTTCGGGGGGAGCAGAGAGAAGCATATCTCACAAGATGAGGACAGAAACAGAGAAGAGGAAAAGGACAGGGAACATTGCTTGGCAGATGCAGAGCGGTTCAAGGATATGCACTAAGCGCTTACTTGCATAAAGATTCACACCTCAACCACACATTTTTTTTGGACTGCTTTCCTTCCAAATGTGCTGATCCTAAATTTTACCAGGCATCCTTCTTTGGGATCTGCTGTCACTCCTACAGTCTTCACTCCTTGGTGACTCTAAATCACCTTAGATAATACTATGAAATATTACTATGTAGGAGGACTAGTTACGGGGATGTGGTATATATCAGCCTACAGGAAATAAGTAGGTGAGAGCAAGGTGATTTTTAAAACATGAAATTAATGGTTCGAAGTGTCCCAAGGAGGACTACCCTGTTGTCCAAATTCAGGACTCGTTGTCTCTACAAAGTACAATTACTCATAGAATTGCAAGGGCAAAAAAAAAAAAATGTGCAAATATTCAAGGACACATAACAGTCAATTATGTCTATATAGCATGTCTGTGTGTGTGAGTGAGTGAGAGTGTGTGTGTGTGTGTGTGTGTGTGTGTGTGTGTGCATGCAATCATATACCTTATGTGTATAGGTAGAAATTTAATTACACACAGAAATGCATTGCTTACTGTGTGGACTTCACAAGAATAGTGCACTGGAAATCTCTACCCAGAGACTATACTATTCATAGATAATTCACCTGAAATTTACTTAATGACATTGGGAACTCTATGAACTTTATTCCCAAATGCAGTCAAAGAAATGAGTAAGCTTACAGGATTGATTTTTCTTACAATAACCAGAAACGAGGGGCTAGACCTGGCCTTGAGCTGCTCCTCTTTAGCTTCTGACAGAGCTCGCACCCAACTCCATGTATATGCTCATGTCTTACCTTTTCACCTAACACAAAGGAAAAGGTCTGTCCTGTTATAAAAGTCAGAAAAGGGGCTCCTGGGATCAGAAGCCAATACCTCACATATCCTTCTGGAACCAATGATCTGGGACAAATGGGATGGCTCAGAGGGTAAATACACTTGCCACTGAGGCTGAAACTCTGAGTTTGATCCTTGACCCCACATTTTAGGAGAGAACACACTCTCGAAAGATTCCCCAACCTTCTATGTATATGCTTTAGCATGTGCATCTCCATCAACTCCCAAAATAGATAGATGAGAGAGAGAGAGAGAGAGAGAGAGAGAGAGAGAGAGAGAGAGAGAGAGAGAGATTAAAAAGTTAAGAAATATAAATTTAGATCAAAGTAAATCCAATATTTAGGTTTGATCTGACTCATAAATTCTCAATTAAGTATTAATAGAAATCTAGAGTGGAGAGAAAGAAAAAAGGCAGAGAGAAAGAAAGAAAGAAAGAAAGAAAGAAAGAAAGAAAGAAAGAAAGAAAGGAAGGAAGGAAGGAAGGAAGGAAGGAAGGAAGGAA
>NC_034595.1:19733636-19757329 GCF_900095145.1 Mus pahari | reverse complement strand
GATGTTCCACCCAGTAGCTGACTCAGAGTGATGCAGGGAAGGAAGGAAGGAAGGAAGGAAGGAAGGAGGAAGGAAGGAAGGAAGGAAGGAAGGAAGGAAGGAAGGAAGGAAGGAAGGAAGGAAGGAAGGAATTTGAGAGAAGTAGCTAAGTTGCATTAAAATTATTTTCTTAAAAATTTAAATGGTTTTAAAAGACACAAGAAGCATTTTATGACTTAGCTCTTTGCCATTACCTAGCTTGGTACCAAAATTGTTATGTATCTTGGGGAAAATGCCCTTTTGAAATAATGAAACTTCAGATAGCTTTTGTCCAGACCCCAAACATCCCTAAAGCAACTTGAAGCAAGACCAAGGGCATATAAAAGCATGTAGAATTCTGTGACAATCTGTTTTTAGCTAGACTTTGATCACAGTTTGAGATGGGGAATACAGAAAATGTTGGGTTTTTTTTTTAAAGAAAAAAAAAAAACATTGTCAAAGCCCACAGGAAATGCCACATGACACTTCAGAGAAACGTGATGTTCAGTGGGTATTGGAAAAGTAATAAAACTACTTAGAAACAACCAGTTTTCGTATGTAAAACACTACATTCCCATTGGCCACCCATCTCTCTGTTTATTTTTCTCTGTGTACCGAGCGATGAGAGCTTAGGTGATTCTCCTATGATGTGGACCTCTCCTCAAAAGAAGGGATTTGTAGCTTTGTGATGTGTCACTCATGTACATATGAGTTGCTCTTGCTGGGAGATGTAAATTAGTCCAACCAACTATAATTTTGATGTCACATTACTTAGACTCTGTTCTAACCCTGATGTATGGCCTAGGGGTATATTCTAGGGGTAGTTTTGCTCACACATTTCTTAATAATGGTTATACATGCTAAGTCATATGCAAATATCATAATTATACTTAAACAAAGCTGGGTGGCTTCACTTCTTACATATCTGGGTTGCTTGTATTATGTATGTTGTGGCTCATATGGCCATGGTAAACATAACATCAGAAAACTGAATGAAGCTTAGGAGAAAACAATGTAATCAAGAGATTGAATAAAGATGAGATGTATGTGTAGACTGCTGATATGTACTGCAATATAATGTTTATAGGAAATTTCCTTTTAGAAATTCAGTAGATAATTTATACACTAAAAATGACAAAAATATAATTATAGAATACTAAATATATGATACAGTAACATGTGTGTTTAGCAATTTTCTTAAGTATTAGGAGTATTAATAACTACTGAGTATCACATGATCACCAACATGACCCCAGACACATGAGTCATGCATATCCTGAAAGGACAATAGCTATGTCAGTAGGCATCAGGGATTCTCAACTTCATTACAATTTTAGGTGACCACTGCTCTATATGAGGTTTCTTGTTGCTCTTTATTCAACACATGGTGGTACTTAGCAAATCCTTGCACAATCTTAAAGCATATCTTCTCCCTGCCTTTTGTCCTAAGATTCATTATCTATTAAAGAAGATTTGACTATAGTATTCATCTTTAGTGAGGATTATCTTATACCCAAAAGAATGAAAATAGAGTTTGAGCACAATAAAATATATTCCTTTTGTGCATTGTAAAAATAAATTGTAAATAATGGGCAGTGGTGGATACACAGTGTATCTATGGTTCTAAAATATCACAGGTAAAACATAGTTTGGAAAGAAAAATAAACAAATTTAGGTGATAATAGATAAGAGTTTGGGAACTACTTTTAAATATTATGTATGGCTCTCATTAAATCACAAAGTTCTCACCCGTTATATAATTTCCAAGAAGAGTATTCCTATTTTAACCAAGTTTTTCTTTGCTCAGGAGCCTGCCATTACAGTCTTTTATGTAAAATGATCTTCTTTAAAATAATCCCTGGGCATTTTCAGTGTCTTCTTCCCTTCCATCTCCTTAACATTTGCATCTTATTCACATAATAGAAATGTATATATTATAACCTAGATATTACTGGATAGACATTCTTTTGTCTATCCAGGGATATTGGAGTATTTAGAACCAGTTTGAGCTCATGGGGAATCAATCAAACTGATTAGTTCAAATTAAGGTTTATATTTAGAACTTTATGTATCTCCAAGAAGTACCTGTATAGAACTGAGTTTCAATCATTGGCTTTGTCATTTTATGCTTTTTATTGTATACATTTCAAACTTTATTCTGACAAGTAATCCCTAGTTTCATTGATATGAAATAAAGCTAATAATCAGAAAAATGTAAGAAACATTTGTCCAGTTTGATGCAAGTAGTGTGTTAGTTTGTTAATATTGCTTTAATAAAGTACCATTGTTAGAGTGGCCGAAATATCAGGAGTGTGTTTTCTCATAGTTATGGAGTTAGCACTCAGAGTTCAAGGGGTCAACAGGATTGATTTCTTCTGCTGTTTCTGTCCATGGCTGATACTTTCTTCTTTTCTCATCTTCATAGTCCCTCCTCCATGTACATATGTGATTAATGTCTTCTTATAAGTACATGAGTTGTGCTGGATAAAGGCTCCACCTTTTAACTTGAACTCTTTAAAGACCATGCCTACAGAGGTATCTTAGGGTTTCTATTCCTGCACAAACATCATGACCAAGAAGCAAGTTGGTGAGTAAAGGGTTTTTTCAGCTTTCATTCCCACATTACTGTAGGTCAAGCAGGTCAGGAAGCAGGAGTTGATGCAGAGGCCACGGAGGGATGTTTCTTACTGGCTTCCTTACCCTAGCTTGCTCAGCTTGCTTTCTTATAGAACCCAAGACAATCAGCCCAGGGATGGCACCACCCCCAATGGGTCCTCCCTCCTTGATCACTAATTGAGAAAGTGCCTTACAGCTGGATCTCTTGGAGGCATTTCCTCACTGGAAGCTCCTTTCTCTGTGATAACTCCAGCTTATGTCAAGTTGACACACAAAACCAGCCAGTACAAGAGATACTGACTGGGTTGGGTGGGTGGGAGTAATGAGAGCTTTCAGGATCATGTGTGGGGAAGGACAGAAGAGTTGGCTAGATGGGCTTGAAAATGAATGGAAATCTGCAACTGATTGGGGTGAGGAGGTTGGGGAGTGTATCTCCAGGATGAGACAGAGACCAGGGGTAAGGGGGCTGCACAAGAACCAGTGGGGATGACCTTAGCTGTGACTCACTACATTGCGGATATGGAACCTAAAAAGGCTACCTCCTGTTGCCAAGCAGGAACCCTAGTGGAGCAATAGAGACACTAACGCACTCACAAAGCTTTCAAAGAAAAATGTATCCTGTCTACAAGAAATGCAGATGTGGAGGTGTGCAGAGACTGGGGAAATGGCCAACCAATAACTGGCCCAACTTGAGACTCATACCATAGGCAAACACCAATCCCTAACACTATTAATGGTACTCTGTTGTGCCTCCAGATAGGAGGATGTTGTCTTCTGAGGGTCTTCACCCAGCAGCTGACTCAGATACAGATACTCACAACCAAACAGGAGATAGAGCTTTGGGACTCTTTTGAAGAATAGGAGAAAGGATTGCAGGCCCAAATGGGATGGGAACTTCACCAGAAGACAAAAAGGGCCAATTAACCTGGACCCTTGAGGCTCTTAGAGTCTGAACTACAACCTGATGTACAGCGGCTGGACCTAGGCCTCTCAACATATGTGTAGCAGATGTACAGTTTGGTCTTCATGTGGGTCCTGAAGAATTGGAGCACAGGCCGTCCCAAAAGTTGTTGCCTGTCTATATTGGATGTTTTTTCTGGCTGGGCTGCCTTTTCTGGTCTCAATGGGAGAGGAAGTGCCTAGCCTCACAGAGACTTGAGGTGCCAGTGTCAGAGGATACCCAAGGGAATGCCCATCCAATCAGAGGAGAAGGGGAGGGGGGATAGGAGAAGGATTGTGGGAGGGGATGACTGAGAGGGGGCAGTGAGTGGGATATAAACTAAGTAAAAAATAAAATAAAAAACCACCCTGTCTTCAAATGCAGTCATATTTTCAATCAATGCATGTCAGAACTGCATCATGTAAAGTTGAAGAAGATACAGTCCATCCCATAACAGATAGAGAACATGCAGGTGGTGGTGAGACGATTGCACTTGATCCAAAGTAAAGAGAAATTAATTAGGAGATGAGATTTAAAAAAAAAAACAGAAATAGAGAAAAAGACAGAGAGATAAGTTGCTGAGAGCCTGGTTTGAAAACTGGCAGCCAATAATATTGCAGCTCTCAAAGTCCAGTAGCTCCCTACCACCAAGGTTGACTTTGCTTTATTTTACAAAGCCCTCAAACTATGTTTGATCTCCCCACTTCATATATCCACTCTTCAAGGGATAGTAGCGGTGGAATGTGGACAGCATTCACTTATGGCTCTGTAAATGGGGACAGGGGCTAGAGTGGGCACGTGCTTCACATACCCGCTGGGCTGATAATATGTGTGTTCCTCATTTTTTCTTCTGAGTTTGTACATTATCATACCTCCAGGTAGGACATGTCTCATAGGTCTGCGAATCCAACAGAGATGGGTTCTGTGATGTGACGGAAGGGAGAGTGCGTCTCATCATTTCAGATACAAAGGGAGAAAACCAAAGGCCCCGAAACCTTGGGGCCAAGATCATTCCTCCACTTCATTTACGGAGAGCATCTACTGGCCATTCACCAGTGTGACCAGAGCTTTGAAGTCTTTTACTCATGGCTATGACTGGTCTGGCTCAAGGCACAGTGAAATGAAAGGAAATTTGCAGCTGCCGCCTGTCTCGCCAGGCAGTTTTTTTTCTGGTGATACCTACTTCCGTGGTATTTTTAGTTCTCATCTGTAGCATTCTGTTTCTTTTGGGGGATGCTGTGCCTCTGGCTTTTCAGAGAACATTATGGAGTAGCCTGAGCTTCCCAGCTCACCCCTGATCTATTCTGCACAATTACAGAAGCAGGCTTATAATCAATGTAATTGAAGATCAGAGTTAATGAGGACCTCGGTGCCCGCACAGTCCCCTGAGCAACACTGGCTTCAGATTCTAGATAAGGAAATGATTGGGCTGAACTGAAAATCCATTTGGCTAATTAGATGATGTATATTCCCACAAGGCAGTGAGAGAAAAATGAATATATATGTATATATGTATATATAAATATATTTAAAATAAGGAAGCATGACATTTTGAAGTTGAGATTTTGGCAGAAATTCATTTAAGAGTCATTGCTCTCTGGGAGGATCTAAATGAGTATCGCAGAGAGGAATCTTACATTGCCCAATAAGGGAGGAAGGGCTTTTTATCTAAAGCCAAGAAAATAAGACAGACATCCAGACGAAAATAAGGGAAACATGAGACACAAGAAATAACACATTTTTATTTCCTCTCGAGGTAGTTTTCATTCCCATAAAAATGTGGCAATGTATTCAGAGAGCTGTTTGACACTCATTTAACTCACTAGCGCACCCTCCTTCCTCACTCTACTTTGTATTTTTTTTTCTTTGATTTTTTTCCCCCAAATCCCAACGTCTTCGGAACCTCCAGCACACACTAAGAACTATGCTGATCGTGAGTTAAGCAATGCATGGTCCTTGCCATCAAGAGATGAAGAATCCAGACAAAATAATTAGCAAAGGGCAAGGGACAGGCACAGAGGTTTGCTTCAGATTTGCATGTCTGACCTCCATCCCTGGTGTTGTCAAGGACCGTATTTTATTTAACCAGAGTCTGGTATAGCCTTGCTAGTTAGTTTGTATACAAAGGCACAGCTAAATGAATTGATGGTATGGTGTATTTCATGCACACTGGATGAAATTCCCTCCTGCATATGGCAAAGATTGAGAGATGCAGTTCTACTTTGTAAATCTGCTGTGGACTACCAAAGCGGCTAGTTCTTGATACTTCCCCTCTTCAACCCCTTCTGATTGATCTTTCCATATAAGTTTAAGTTAAAGGCCAATTTTTAAGATCTACTTCCTGAGAATAGGAGTTCTTTCCAAAGTGGGGGATCTCAGCTTTTCAGCTAATCCTTATCACACTCCAGTTTGTATGGTACATATTTATGCATATATTTGTTCCACATTATTTAGATCATAATATTCTCTAATGCTCTAGCTCACTTCCCTAACTCCATGAGTATGTCTTTTTTGCGGAGGACTTCACTTAGTGGTGGACTAATGAACACGTTAAACTCAGCTCAGGAGTCTCTTTCACCTTCTTGCTGATACAACATGATCTTTGAATCTCCTTGTTCCTTTCCACAAAGCCCCCTTTACTCGGTTCTGTACTTCATTCATCCACATCTCAAGCCCTTGAAAGTGAGTCACTTCTTTCAAAAGTCCTGAATGTGATGTTCAGTTGTTTAGTTTGAACATTGTGAGACTCTCAAAGGGCCTGCCATTTTGTTGAGCTTTCATGTTGTGCAAATACAATTAACCTGGACCAATGAGATGGCCTGTCTCCTTCAAAATTCCAGGAAGAACGGAAGTGAAGGTCGCTGTCATCAGACATGGAACTTGATTTCATTATTTCACTTTAACTTTCACTAAGTCTTTAACACGTGACAAGTATTTTGCTGAGAGAAGATAGTTAAGGACTCATGAGTCACCATATATTCCTTGTAAGATGTCATGGTCCACTGGAGAAGGGAAAGCACCTCCTGCACGATGGACACTATAGTCACCAAAGAGTTTCCAGCTTGCTGAAGAAGGAGTAACAGGAACACCGAATGGACCCCCTGCCAGAGCTTCTATTTCTCAACATAGCCTGAAACATCCAGGAAGGTCATAGCTTTAGAAACTGAAAATGCTTCTTTCAACTTTCACTCTTATCCCTGAGTAATTATGCATATTGGTCAGATCAATTTTCATCTGCACCTCATGCCTTCTTCTGTAAAAGAAGAAAATGACTCTCCCAAAAGACTGTTGGAAGTGAGCAAAATGTGTAACACATTTATCTCAAGAAAGAATGAACATAACACTCAAAGGATAATAACCCCCCTCTGTCATCAAAACATTTGAACATCTCTTCACAATATTGATCCAAAAGATATTCAAGTTAAAGATAATCCTACTGACTAGGCCATTTATGATGCTGAAATACAATGCCAGAGTAGCAATGCCTTATAAAGAACAGAAGTGTATTTATGAATGTTCTGGGGTCTGGAGAGTTCAAGATGAGGATGTCAGGTTTGCTGTCTGGCAGTGGTTATCCTTCTGTTTCATTGTGGGGCTATCCTTCATTGGTGACAGCTTCCTGAAGTTTTTAAAAGGACACTAATACCAATTTTTAAGAACTCTATATTCATGACACATTTATCTCTAAAAGGCTCAAATGCAAGCAGTCTATAATACCTGTTTCTCAGTCCAATATTTTTCACTCATATTTCTCATATTTGAAATCTGTGGTTATTGTGTATAGAGCTTTGAAGTTCATAAGAAATCCAAACAATAATGGAAATTGCTCCCATTAGTCAGTTTCACAGGGCACCCAGGACTTCGTCTGCTTTAGTGGATTTGTGATGCTGTATTCCTCTCTCCATTAAGTGCTGCAACACTAGCTCTCCTAATTGCAGGGGATATTAGTGGTTGGCTCCTCTCAGCTGAACATTGATTGAATAAGCATCCCTCCATTGTGAAGGGCTGTTTCACCCAAGGTTATGCTCCCTTCCCAGAGATAGCCTGTAGGCCCTGACTGGACAATGTGTAAGCATAAATGCTTGTCTTGATTTGAAACCAGTTTAAAGCAACAACCAATGCCAGAGTGCTGAGTGCAATCATTGGAGGGTTTTTCTACATCTCCATGGCAATTCAACTTCTCCTGCCATGCCATTTTACTTTGGCCACTCCCTTACAAGACCATACCAGTGGACTACACCTATGCCAATCTCTGCCTTTGAGTCTTCTTGAAGGCAATGCTGATCTAAGGCAGATGCATTGTCTTATATAATCTCGAGATCAGCATCTGGGGAGGGAGGAATCTCTACCCGTGCTATTTATATGTTGCAACTGGAGGATTGTCTTCTTGCTAAAGTGGATATAGCTAGTAAGTGACACCATGAGGATCTGAACTCATATCTTGCTGGCTGTTCTCTTTATCACAGCACTGTGTAGCTTTTCGGGAGCAGCAGGATTAACCAAACTCAGCCCTGGGACACAATTCAATATCCATCCCTCAGTCTTTAGTGAGAATAAATACAAGAATTATCCTTTTAAACAGCATGGCTGTGCTTTTTAAAAAGAAAAATCTGCAGTTGATACTGATGTGTAGTGCCTTGCTCAAGGACCCATGTGACATGTTTCTCTTTGGGCTTTGTTCCAGTGGGGGAAATGTGGCTTTGCAGATAGATTTACATAGCTTTCCTTGCCAGAAGTTTGAAATACAGAATCCTACAGACTTGTTTCTTTTTATTTTCTTTTTTCCTTAAGCAGCCAAAGACTTTAGGGCCAACTTCTAAAGTGGTCATTTCCTTATCTCAGTGTGATATCACCCATTACTCCTGCTGTCTCACATGGATGCTTCTGGCATTCACACTGGCAATCATGTTGGATCCTGTGCTTTTTACATGGGTACTCCTTCTATAGAATTGTGTATCCCAATGAGTTAAATAATGTAAGCTTTAGCCCTTGGTCTCAGATACTTGGGCAGCCAGTCATGGTTTAATTGGACCTCACCTCCCAGACCATTTTTCACTAGACTACAGCGGATGGTCTGATTCATTATGAGTCCAATCATAGTGCAAGAACAGAGTTTAATATGATCTGACAGAGAATCCCTTGTTAAATGGAAAGGATGCTTAAAAGCAGAGCACTCTCTGGAAAACTTGAATTTCTTCCCGGGAAAAACTAGGGTATTGTCGCTGTTGTTTCCTGATATGACAAAAAGAAGTAAATTGGGTAGGGAGCTTGGTTATATTAATTTGAGGGAACAATCTTTTGTTCTGCATAATACAAGCTGATACATCTAGCACAACTCTAGATCCACTCTTTAAATCTTATTTAGTCCTATTCAAATTCATACTTTTTCACTCTGTGAAGCTTAGCCTTAGATTTGCATGATTGCTGCATACATGTGTTCATCATTTACAAAATAATTATGACCAATCTGAAGGAGTCTCTTGCCTCCTTTAAACTGGGTATACATATGAGCATATGTGACTTTATATAGTTGTATATGTAAACACTGTATAATTATACAGTAATTGCTTTGGAATGGATAATGTATACCATATGCATGCATACATATGATATCTCTTATGAATTAATGAAGAATATTTCAATTCAGACATTAGGAAGCTAGGGGATTTTTGACCTATATAAGTTTTGGAACATATCTCCTTCATTGGAGAACAGGATAATTAATGGAAAACAAAACAAAAACAAAAACAAAGAGAAACAAAGAAATCAAAGCCCCTTAAATCTCAGCTTCTCCTGGCATTTAGGCCCACGTGTAAAGATCTAAACTGAGGTGATTCATAGCTGCCATTCGAGTAGAGCCTGACATGACCCTTTGATCCCAGGCACTGCTTCTCTTCCTGTATTTTCCAAACACCAAACATCAAGCTCATTTATTTGTTTGTTTGCTTGCTTAGTTTTTGAACACAGTCTCCCTCTGCATCTCGGGGTGACCTGAAACTCATTGTGTAGATCATACTGGCTTGGAATTTACTACCTTCATCTTCTGAGTACTGGGCTTATAGGAATAGGCCACCAAGCTCTGCATCAACAATGGGGGGGGGGTGCATATGTGTGTGTGTGTGTGTGTGTGTGTGTGTGTGTGTGCACAAGTATCTGTGCATGTGTGTGTAGTATCTTTCCTTAGAGGGTCTTGAAATTTCCTTGAAAACTCCCCTGTCTTTGTCTACCACAATCTATATTTCTATATTATTTTCTCCTATGGAATGAAATCAATAGGACTGAGAGTATTGCTCAGCGATAGCATACTATATGCTACCTACTATATGCTGAGTCACTAGGTTTGAACCACAGCACTGCAAAAACAACAATCACAGAAAATATGGCATAATAGGGGAAATAGGCCTTGATTTCACGTTTCTTACTTTGCATGCAGATATCATTCCCTCGGCTGTGGTGGTCATTAGTGCACTCTTTCCCAAAGGAATGTAGGGATAGCCAATTTTCCATTTGAAATTTATCATTTTTCACTGGAACCAGTAAGCCACTGTCTATATACCTTACATTAATCTGTTTCATTCTAATATTTGAGGTGGTGCCCCTTAATGCTTTCATTTAGGAATGAAGCAGCCAATGTCAGAGTAACTAAAGGACTTCCACAGAAGTCAGTAGTCTATAAGGGCAAAGTCTAGATCTGAACTCAGTCCTCAGGACACAGTCTTATCCACTAGCCTGAGCTGGTTTATGTTGACTTTGACAGCATAATGACACAGAGTAACAGTTCTTCCAATGTTCTTAGGTAAGTGAGATGTATCAACTGCAGCTGGATTATTTGTACTTTTGTTCCTGTAGCACCAGTAATGACTCTGACACTGGGGAGAAAGTAGCTGTTGCTCTCTGTTCACCCGCAGGGAGCAGCTTTGTGGTGAGTGAAGGAAGCTACCTCGATATCTCCGACTGGCTAAACCCTGCCAAGCTGTCTCTGTACTACCAGATCAATGCCACCTCGCCATGGGTGAGAGACCTCTGTGGACAAAGGACGACAGATGCCTGTGAACAGCTCTGTGACCCAGATACGGGTGAGTCATGCGGTGTGAGACTTCAGATGTGGGTGGTATGCGTTGAAGAAGAGTTCATATTCTTTCCACTTAATTAATCAGGGATGGCTGGTACACTGGACTGATGGAAAGGTCTGCCAGTTCAATCTACTAAACCATGTGCTTCCGTTCTCTGGCAATGGAGGAAATTCTTAGAAAACCATGGAAGCTCAGTGGTAGAAAAGGCCACAGAGATCACCGAGGCCAACCTTAGCAAGGAAGACTGTCTGAATGCCATTAGACACTGCTAAGTGCATGTCCTGTTTGCTTTGATATTCATATTTTTCAACAAGATAATGTATATCATTAAGTTCTAACAAAAGAAAAGAGTACTTAACACACAAGCTTTCTGTTGGGGTTAAAGGAATTGATAAGAAATAATAGACTATCATATGGCAAGAAAGCAGAAGAGGGGAGAATGTTAGGTAGGGGAGAAAGGGGGACAGTACAAATGAGCGAGCATAGGGGATGAATAAAAATGAAGTGGAATGACATGTGTACGAAAACACCAAAGTATGGTTGTTTATACAATAAAACCTAAAATTTTAAATAAATGAGACAGTATACAGAATGTTCTTCATGTATTCATTTGCACATCCAACTGAAAAGAATTTTCTGTCGCCAGGCATAATTTTAGGCATTTTTTTGCCTCCTGTAATCTATATATGAATGTCTATGGAAAGGAACAGCAAATCTGCAGTCTCATATGGAAGCTGAATATGGAAGCTGAAACCCATACATGCCTGTTTATTTTACATTATTGTAAATGAAATAACATTAAAAATTCATAACCTCAGTCACATTAGCCAAATTTTAAGTACTCCGTGACTCTGTATGACTGAGTACCTTCTTATAGAACTGAGATTAAAATAAAAATTACAAAGTTATGTTGGACAATGCTGCATTAGACAAACATATGCACGCATGGATTTGTGTAGATATATAGAAATATATGAGAGACAGACAGACAGATAGACAGACAGATATTGTCCTTGGTTTAGGGGAGAACATAGACAGAAAGGTTCCCTCGGATGGTGTTATGTGAGCAGGTATTTCAGAATAGGAAGAGATGAAACAATGATACTCTGATAGTTTTCAAAAAATTGAAGGCCTTGCATACATTAATTCTTTGCAGCAGACACTCCTAAATGGATCTTTTGCTCGCCACTGATAGGGATTCCAAGATGGTTAGAGAGGAAGGAAGGAGAGTACAAAATACAATACAATTGTGTATTTGAGAAAGGAATGTGGTTCAGACCTTTTATAGGATGACCTTCAGTGAAATGGGAAGTCATTGGATGTTTCTGAGCAAAGGAACATGTGAGCATGAGTCCTGACCAATATTTTAACTGATCTACTCTGGCTGCTGTGCAATAAATCCTTTCTGAGATGTCAAAACATACCATTACTATAACCTAGGCAAGAGTTGGTAATGTCTTAGATCATGAGATGAAGGGAAGAAAGTGCTGAGGTATTAACAGATTCTGGGTGACTGTAGTATAGGCTTGACAGCATTTGTTATTAAACATGGGATGTGAGAAATGGAGTGCAGTCAAATATGATTGCGAATTTTCCAGTCTAAATGGTGAGACAAATCAAGTCATCATTTCCTGAGTCGGCATGCCATGGAGGGTCAGGGCTGGGTGAGAGGTATAAAGACCAGAGCTGTGAATACCAGTTCAAGAAAACTACTACCTATTATACAGAAGTAGAGAACGAGCACTTGGGTTTGCTCCTGAGATCTGACTGTGTTGGTGCTCTAATATTATAGCAGCTAGCAGTCCTGCCCTGGTGATAAAAGATAAAACCACGGGTGGCCCTTCTGCAGTATACCTTCCACGCTTTATCTACTGGATAGGATGATATTGAGATATCTCATACAAAAATCATAGTTATACTGGCAGGTTCCACCTCCCCCGTGGCTCTTGTCTGATTCTTGTTTAGATCCCACCTGCCTGCCTGACCGTTGCTCACAATCTTTTACTTACCCACAATCTTAAGGAACATGCAGCTTAGGGTTAGTATAGCTTCTTCAAGTGAGAGTCACAAATACTTTATGCCACCCAAACAGGAAATAAATGTTAAAACTTACTCTGCTGGACTAGGGAGGATGTAATGTGTCAGGAGGGTAATTGCCCTCTGGTCCCTCATTACAAAGAGAGTGCAGATATGTTAGTATTGGACAATTAGCAATATATATTTATAAATCATGTTTTGGTACTTTAAATCCGTCATTATGTATTTGGACTGTTTATAGATACTGGCCAGAATATAGGCAGAGATATCAGTCTGCTAATGGAGAAGGTGCCCCCAAGTTGTTATCTCTCCCCACTCTCCTGAGCTATGTGTGCACAGCATTCTATTTTTTAATGACTGAACAGTCACCTTTGCCAGATATTTCTTAATATCTGGGCATTGGTCAGATGTCTGAATCAACCATATTGAGGAAGTAGGGACTGACAGCTACAAACTATGTCAAAGTAGTGAATCTTGCCTCATATATAAAGAAAACTGGTCTAACATTTAAAACAGAAGCCAAAACAACAGAATAAGAATTCATTAAAGGTCCATGATTCAAAGAGGAGTCTTGAACAGATATAGAAATTTGTATTTAATGCCATCTATACTGTATCTAGACCAAAGAGCAGCTATCTTACTCAAAATGAATGCTTAATACATGAACAGTACATCGTTTACAAATGTTAATCAGTTCACGATAGTTCCTGTCATTCACAAAACAGGAAGTAATTAAAGTAAGGGATTTGCCAATGTTACAGAGGACTGCAGAAACTCAGCTATAACTAAGGTCTCTTCATTCTTACTGTTCGTGTCACCCTTTCTATTTTGAAACTGTGTCCATCTCTCCTTAAGTCTGACCAGCCTTTATGGAAAACTCTGTGTATAGACGCCATGACACTTAATGGTGCAGAAGACAGAGGTCTCTGGTCTGCATAGTAACCCCGGTCTGGAGCAGCTCCAGTCATCCACTTCCCAAAAGGGCAAAGCTGGGAACCAAGGAGACTGCTACAGCCAGGTAACCCTACTGAGCCTCTTTAGGGTAGGGCGAGCATCTGGTTTTAAATCCTCGTCTTTTAGTCTAGTCAAGAGCCTGTTGACACCCTTTTCACAGCCTTCCCATAGTTCCTCAGGAGGCACTTTTTGAACAATCAATGCAGTTCTTACACAATCTGTTTAGACCATTGAAATTGGATGGAGGGTTGGTTTTCTTTGCCTGTAACTCGTGATTGGATGTTCATGCACATCCTGGTAACACTAAGAAGACCCAGTGGGTTTATAAGAGAGTCCATGAAGTTGGAAATTGGTAGGGAATATCTCAAGAGTTAAAATGAGGGAGTGCAGTTAAATTTGACAAAGACTTGTTATAGCCACACATAAAATTCTCAAACAGTAAGTGGTTAAAACAGTAAAAATAAGCAATAGCAATAAGTTGTAAGTTATTATCATGCAAATGAGTTTTCCTCTTCCCCTTAATACACTCACACACACTCACCCCTCCCCCCCGGCATACACACATGAATCAGTGTATAGAACCAATCAAGACCATCTCATCTTGATAGCTGTGAGTACTGATAACAGAAAAGGCACATAACAAGATCAAGGTCCTAGCCCGCTGACTGAAGAACCAAGACTTATTCAAAGAGTCCTATGTCTTACTCTAGTTATTTTCAAGTTCCTGTGGGTCAGAGAAATGGAGCTTCAGATTCTACATTTCAAGCATGTGGATGGCTATTATTGATGCTTCTGACCTGTCACATCAGGCCTACCATGATGTGGCAAGGTTACAATAATTCTTCATCCTGGATAGTCTTACCATGTTCTGCCTACTCAGTAAAAGTCTCAGCTGCTATATTCATTGAAAGGGTTATTTTGACCAAATCATGTTTACTTCCATCAACTCATCCTCATGTAGTCTCCTGAAGACACCAGACTCTCATATCTGCCAATTTTCTCAAGCTTTTCTTAATTTGTCTGTTATGGATCATTTTAAACAACTTTCTCCCTTTGCTGGAACTCTATCAGTACCATTTTTCCTAATTCACAACTAGTCAAAATATATTTTTTCTCAGGTGTCCTCATTTGTCCTTTCCTATTTATGACCCAATGAAAGAGTCCTGTTTTGAGTGGGAATAAACTTTGATGCATTCAAATGTCAGTATTTCAGTGCTAAGCCTGTGCTCATTTTTGCCCAGATCTATCACCAGGACTCTTGGAGAAGATGAAGATGGCTATCAAGATGTGTGTTCCCTTTATCTGTTATTAAAGTTCAGTGTTGTGTCTGCTATTCAGTAAGAGAAAAAAGGAAGTACTTCCTTATGCTTCCAGAATCACTCATACACAACTATTATCGTCTTTCCTCCACATCTGTCTACACAAGAATTCAGATTAAGTATTTTCAAGATTTTGAAAATTAGCACAACAAAAACTACCCAGTAACCAGTCACAAGGACCAAGATTATCTCGTCCCATCTTCCCAGGCCATCACATCCTGGAGAGTATCTTTTGTATAGTCCTCACTGAAATAATCACTCACAGTTTTTCCTCCTATATCCAAAGACAAGAGTTTGTCTTCTCAGCGGAAATATCTTTTACTCTAATATCACCATCCTTCCTAAATTCTACTTAGTTAATGGACTCTCATTTTCTCTCAGTAGAATGAATTAGTTCTGTAGTAATTAGAATTCTTTGTTTATTAAAATAAGGTTACGTCTCAGAGTTGCTGTTTAAAAATTTGTCCCACCTACTAGAACTTAAATTCATAAGATTACAGCTTTTGTCTAGTTCATCTCTGTATCCTTCCCTCCCCAATGCTTAGCAAAGTGTCTTACTCTTATAAACCACTAAAGGCATAAATTGATAAGAATATCGTCTACTGAGAAGTCAAAAATGAGAGCCTAATATATTTTCATGAGGCTTGATTCAAGCCCACTTTGAAAAATTTAGTTCAATTCGTTAGATTCCATTCAAGCAAGATTTTCTTAATTCCACACTCATAAGTCTATGTGTTAGAAGCTATGGGAAATCACAGAAAAATTGGACAGCATTCATTTCTTTGTGGATTTTACATTCTTACAAGGATAAAAAAGAATCTGATAATATAGCTATTATAAAAAAAAATGTAGTGTGCCATAAATCAAGAACGATGCATTAACCAAGTGCTTCCTTCCTGGAGAACAGTGAGAAATGGATTGGAGAAGGGTGTTTCGGAAGATGAGAGGTATTGAGAGAAAGATGACCTTTTAGCTCAGCCTTGGAGAATCAGTGGGGAGTGTATGTAGGAAGAGTGCTTTAGCAGAGAATTCAACACTAAAATCAGAAGAAGAAATTATATAAATATTCAGAAACCACAGAGCAGTAGAGTAGGTATAGCATCTAGAATTACTTCAGAAATAAGTAGAGATAAGGGGCTAATGAAGTAGCAGGGAGAAGACTGGGGAAATAACATGAAACGGGCTCTTACAATGCTTATCCTGACAAGGAATGTAGTTCAGTGGTAGAGCATGGGCATAATATGTATGAAATCCTGAGTCCTATCCCTACCTCCTCAAAATTGATTGATAATTATCTTTTTTTTGTACAGAAAGATTTTTGAAAATAATCACCAGATTTTAGAAAGGCTGTTGAATACTGAAACATGGAAAGTAACTGTCACATTTAACCCCATCTGTTAAGAGACATCCTACCTTTGCAAAAGAACGTCTAGACTTGCTTTCCAATTAGCCACATTCCATTAAGAATAGTAATTAGGGGTAATTATGAAAGACTTCAAACCATTCTCCAAGTCTTGTGTATCTTCTAATTTTATATCTGAAAAAATAAAGTGGCCTAGCTTCCTTTTTAAATATCTGTGTGCACACAGCCACAGTTAAGTGGACTCAGTAGGTATAAGAAAGAGAGTAGAAGCCAGGCAGTGGAGGCACACACCTTTGATCCCAGCACTTGGGAGGCAGAAGCAGGGGGATTTCTGAGTTCAAGGCCAACTTGGTCTACAAAGTAAGTTCTAGGGCAGCCAGGGCTACACACAGAAACCCTATCTCCAAAAAGACAAAAAAATAAAAACAACAAAATAAATAAATAGATAAATAAAAACCAAACAAGAAAAGATAGAAAGAAAGAGAGCAGAAGAAGTTGGGAAGGATAAGGAGAGATAGAGAAGAAATTGGAAGGGATTTTGTCAAAGCATATCATGCCTATCTATGAAATTCTCAATAAAAATTAAAACAATAAGATAGACATAATTTATAATCAAAAAAGCCCTTTCTTCAATGGTTCAATATATGGATCTAAACGAAGTAATGGAGGCATATATTGGTCATCATGCCTCAGAGTACATGCAAGTCTTGATCAGAAGGATATATTTTATGTCAGAGAACAGAAGTAGTGAGAAGTATGCTATATCTGTAGAGTAAGCGCCATGCTACAGAGAATATAATTTCCTAGCTGTATATCATTGCCCAACTGAATTTCATTTTTCCAGAGATTTCAACAGTTAGTACCACCTCAGAAATGATTTGGAGTAAGATCCTTGGTGCATTAGAAACAGCTCACATGGCCTCATGAGAGTTCATTATTTGATACTATTACCAACTATGTATCCAGTAATATCACATGGTTGATGTGGAAGTTTGATAGTGTGAAGGTTTTTAAACCAAGAATGCTTGTAAACATCACAGACTAAAGATTTGTTTTCTTAAGAAAGACAATTATCAAGCATTTATTTGCTACTGAGGGATGCAAATGAATTAAGCAAGGACTGAGGAAGAGAAATGCATAGTCTAGACCTGAATAGGCTACCAAAGCATGGCATTATACTCCTTGTCATAGAGAGTTCTTATTCGTCATCTCTTTATTACAGATGTTAACTCTAAAGCCACAAACAATTTAGATAATCAGACTGTAGTACTCAGGAACATCACAATTGATTATGATTTACAGTGAAACAACTCTATTAAAGTTTTATGTAAAATGTTAGATTTTTATACATTTTATTGGGGCTAGCTTATAGGTTCAGAGGTCCAATTAATTCTAATCACAGCAGGAAGGATGGATGTGTCTAGGCAGTTAGACATTGCAGTGGAGGAGCTGAGAGTTCTTGTTCCAAAGGTAAACAGGAGAACCACCTGGTTAAGAGGAAGATGAAAAGCCCACCCCACAATGACATACTTTCTCCAACAAGGCCACACCTACTCTGAAAAGGTCACACCACCCAATAATGCCACTCTGTAGTTCAAGCATATTCAAACCACAACACTACCTAATGGAAGGATTTAGTAATAGCAGAATACTAATTATTTAGTGACATATTGATTGTTCAAACATTTGGTAACCAGAGTAGAACTGTCTTCTGGGTCAGAATCTGCTACAGATCTTGAGTTCTTTGTCTATTTGCAGGGTTGTAGGTCAGATACTTAGCATAGAAGAGCCTCCTTTTATTGTAACTGTAAAATATGAGAATACTTCCTAATTTTCATCCTTTATTGAGATAAGAAGAAAAACAAAACTTATTATTGAAGTATCTGATGGATGAAAACATTCACTGCATGGAGGTTTTTTTTTTTTTCAATAAAGTGTTTAGTTATAGTATCTTCATAAAATATTTATATTGAGTTAAGCAATATATAACAACATTAAATTATAAAAGAAAAAGGAAAATAGTAGCTTACATCTTTGAGTTTACTTATATTATAGTAGGAAGAATTAAAATAAGCTAGATATTCTTATAGATTGGCCTTTTACTGGATCCTTGTATGAATTTTAATTACACACAATGAAAAGAATCACAGATTCCTGATCATAGTGCAAGCTTGGACACAAATTTGTGACTTGTCCTTGACCATGTTATACACTACAGACTTTGGAGTCTTTGTCTTTAACAAAGTGTTGAGTGAAAATGCATTTTAATGCAGTAATGGTCCCTAGACATCATGTCATCTGATCTAATGAGGAGAATCAGGGACACAAAGGTCCAGCAAGTTTGCCAATGTCACTCAGTAAATTAGTGGCACAGTATAAATTACAACGTTAAATAATTCCTAAGATACTTTCCAGCTTCGCATTCATGTTTCTATGACCTTCTAAGCTCTAATAACTTAGAACATAAGTATGATTGAAACCATTTATAAATGGCATTTATGGCAAATGGAATTTTTTTACACAATTGAGCTGAACTTCCTTCATATTCAACCATAATGTTCTGTTTATTTTCATGTTTTTGACATCTATATTTCATTTCATATAGGATATTAAATAAAAATACATTTTGTGTAGTTATATCACATAGCATTCTTGGGTTATACTGAACATTTCTACATTGCTGTGATTATATTTTGAACCTTGTGTTAATAATGTTGAAAGTGGCACTAAGTGTCATTTAAAACTATAAAGTCCAAGAATTCTCAAAGATGATGAATGTTTCTGATTTGACAGAAATAGTAAAATTAAGATTTGTAGGTTTTGTAGCAGATATATTGATGTGGGATAGTATGTATGTGATATTCACTTAAATAAGTTAAGACATAATTATGGGTAGTAACTTTGACTCAGATTGGGAGGAAAGTCTACGGTATAAGTATGTCTTTTAGAGAGACTTGGTTTTTTTTCTCACCTTATCAATTGCAGTATGAAAATGAAACAGTTCTTGGACCTACATGTATTTCTTGTCTTGAATATTCAAATGAATCATCTGATGGATGGATGTATAAATGTATGTATGTATATATGTATATATGCATGAACGCATGGATGAATGGATGGATGGATGGATGGATGAATGGATGGATGGATGGGTGGATGGATGGATGGCTATATTAGTGGATGGGTGGATAAGTGGATATGAATTTATATTGCTAACGGATCATGGTTTGTTCAATGAGCTACATACTGAATTAGGTTTTAGCACCATGGATAGCACTTGGTAGGCTGTAGGCTGTTGCTCAGGATTCTCTGGCTAAAATATGCATGCCTTCTCTAAATGGAGACATATGAAGCTAATTTTCTTCTGAAAAATCACCTTTCATTAGCTGAATACAGCCAGTTTTTCATGAATTCCAATAGATCAAGCCTTTTCCTAGAGTTCAGAATTAGTCTAGGGAAGCATCATTCTGATCTGCAGAATATATAATTTTCTCCAACTCGCCATTCTTTGGCTCTGACCTTTATTAGATTCTCAAACAAAATTTGTTGAAAGTATGAATTAGTGACTATCGTTAACTTTTATTTGGGCATGCATGATAATGGAAACAAGCTTTTAACCATTTCCAATAAAAAGCTTTGAAATGACAGCCACAATAGTTCTGTTTACATTTCCTGAAATGAATTGGTTACAAAGGCTTTTCTCTCTTAATATCAAGCTATTTGATGTAGACTCATCATCTGTGTATAGGCATTGAGGGTTTGTAGACAATGACATGGTTAAGAGAGGCAATGGTAAATTTTGGATGAGACATAAAGAAATATACTAATACTAAAGTGATAGTTGTAGGATTTATACTTTATTATGTGTATATTGCAAGTGAAGCACCATTATGAGTCTATATATAATTACGCTGGTCTTTTTTAATACGCTTCCATGGAGTTATTACTTTCATTTTCTATATACAAAGCTTTATCTTAAAAGGGTTGGTTGACATTTTTGCCTAGCATCATTATTAGAAGGTGTACCAAGACTGAATGATATACTAACCCTTTTTGATAAACTGTCCAGCAAGAAAGTTTGCTTAGTACTGAAAAGTAAGAGATATCATGGAATTTTATTTGTTTTTTTTCTTTTTTTAATTAGATGTTTTCTTTACATTTCAAATATTATCCCCTTTCCTAGTTTCCCCTCCAAAAAAATGCCTATCACCTTACCCCTTCCCCTGCTCCCTAACCCACCCACTCCCATTCCCAGTCCTGGCCTTCCCCTATACTGGAGCATAGAACCTTCACCGGACCTAGGGCCTCTCCTCCCATTGATGACCGACTNGGCCATTCTCAGCTACATATACAGCTAGAGCCACATGTCCCACCATGTGTTTTCTTTGATTGATGGTTTAGTTCCGAGGAGCTCTGGGGGTACTAGTTAGTTCATATTGATATTCATATGGGGCTTCAGACCCCTTTAGCTCCTTGGGTACTTTCTCTAGCTCCTTCATTGGGGACCTTGTGCTCCATCCAATGGATGATTGTGAGCATCCACTTCTGTATTTGCCAGGGACTGGCAAAGGCACTCAAGAGACAGTTATATCAGGCTCCTGTCAGCAGGCTCTTGTTGGCACCTGCCATAGTGTCTGGGTTTGGTGATTGTTTATGAGTTGGATCCCCAAGAGGGGCATGGTTATTGTTTCAGACTTTGCTCTGAACTTTGTCTCTGTAACTCTTTTCATGGGTATTTTGTTCCCTCTTCTAAGAAGTATTCTGAGCTTCTGGGCTAAAATCCACTTATCAGTGAGTGCATATCATGTTTGTTCTTTTGTGGTTGGGTTACCTGATACAAGATGATATCCTCCAGATCCATCCATTTGCCTAAGAATTTCATAAATTCATCGTTTTTAATACCTGAGTAGTAGTCCATTGTGTAATTGTACCACATTTTCTGTATCCATTCCTCTGTTGAGGGACATCTGGGTTCTTTCCAGCTTCTGGCTTTTATAATTAGGCTCCTATGAACACAGTGGAGCATGTGTCCTTATTACATGTTGGAGCATCTTCTGGGTATATGCCCAGGAGTGGTATTGCTGGATCTTCCAGTAGAACTATGTCCAATTTTCTGAAGAACCTCCAAACTGATTTCCAGACAGGTTGTACTAGCTTGCAGTCCCAACAGCAATGGAGGAGTGTTCCTCTTTCTCCACATCCTCACCAGCATCTGCTATCAACTGGGGTTTTTGATCTTAGCATTCTGACTGCTGTGAGGTGGAATCTAAGGGTTGTTTTGATTTGTATTTACCTGATGATTAAGGATGTTGAACATTTTTTTAGGTGCTTCTCAGCCATTTGCTGTTCCTTAATTGAGAATTTTTAGTTTAGCTCTGTACCCTATTTTTAGTAGGTTTATTTGGTTTTCTGGAGTACAACTTCTTAAGTTCTTTATATTTATTGGATATTAGCCCCTATCAGATTTAGGATTGGTAAAGATCTTTTCCTAATCTGTTGGTTGCCTTTTGGTCTTATTAACAGTGTCTTTTGCCTTACAGCAGCTTTCCAATTTTATGAGGTCCCATTTGTCGATTCTTGATCTTACAGCACAAGCCATTGCTGTTCTGTTCAGTAATTTTTTCCCCTGTGCCCATATCTTCGAGGCTTTTCCCCACTTTCTCCTCTATAAGTTTCAGTGTCTCTATTTTTATGTGGAGTTCTTTGATCCAATTAGACTCGAGCTTTGTTCAAGAAGGTAAGAATGGATCAATTCTCATTCTTCTACATGATAACTGCCAGTTGAGCCAGCACCATTTGTTGAAGATGCTGTCTTTTATTTTTCACTGGGTGGTTTTAGCATGTTTGTCAAATAACATGTGTTCATAGATGTGTGGGTTCATTTCTGGGACTTCAATTCCATTCCATTGATCTGTCTTTCACAATACCAGTACCATGCAGTTTTTATCACAATTGCTCTGTAGTACAGCTTGAGGTCAGGCATGGTGATTCCAGCAGAGGTTCTTTTATTGTTGAGAAGAGTTTTTGCTATCCTAGGTTTTTTGTTATTCAAGATGAATTTCCAAATTACCCTTTCTAACTCTGTGAAGAATTTAACTGGAATTTTGATGGAAATTGCATTGAATCTGTAGATTGCTTTCAGCAAGATAGCCATTTTTACTATATTAATCCTGTCATTCCATGAGCATGGGAGATCTTTCTATCTTCTGAGATCTTCGATTTCATTCTTCAAAGACTTGAAGTTCTTATCATACAGATCTTTTACTTCCTTAGAGTCACACCAAGGTATTTTATATTATTTGTGACTATTGTGAAGGGTGTTGTTTCCCTAATTTCTTTCTCAGATAGTTTCCTCTTTGTGTAGAGAAACACCACTAATTTGTTTGAGTTAATATTATATCCAGCTACTTCACTGAAGTTGTTTATNANGTTTAAGAGTTCTCTGGTAGAATTTTTGGGGTCTCTTATATATACTATCATATCATTTGCAAATAGTGATATTTTGACTACTTCCTTTTCAATTTCTATCCCTTTGATCTCCTTTTGTTTTCTAATTGCTCTGGTGAGGACTTCAAGTACTATACTGAATAGGTAGCAAGAGAGTGGGCAACCTTGTCTAGTCTCTGATTTTAGTGGGATTGCTTCCAGCTTCTCACCATTTAGTTTGATGTTGGCTACTGGTTTGCTGTAATATATGGAAATCCATCAACATAATTCAATATACAAACAAACTCAAAGACAAAATCCACATGATCAGTTCCAGTAAGCACAAGCCATGTGCCTCCTTGGCCACAAACTTGGGTGATGGTCCCAAGGGTCCTCAGAGGACTCTCCATGCTGCAGGTGCCCTAGCACACACAGTATATGGGGATCACTGGTGTGTGGAAAGCAACATCTGTTCCAAAACAACCTAGAGGGGCTTGGGCTAGCAGGAACAGGAATACAGGAAACCATCCTGACCAACTGCTGGGGTTCATCCTGGTCAGTGCCAGCACAGTGCCACTTTGGGCACAGACTTGGCAGATGGTCCCAAGGTCCTCAAAGGACTCTCAACTCTGCAGGTGCCCTAGCACACCGAGGATCTTAGAATCACTGAGGAGAGTCAGCCTCCAGAGAGGGCTCTGACACTGGGACTCAGGTGAGAGTTCCATCTTGTTTCCCGGGTCTCTCAGAGACCGGTCTGAGCAGGAGAGTACACAGGGTCACAGAAGCAAGAGAGCTCCTTGAACAGGGTCCCTTCAGGCCTTCATCTTCACATAGAAGAAGGATCTGAGCACCAGACCTCTGTGCACCTTCCCTGCAAGAGGAGAACTTGTCTGCAGAGAGTGCTCTGACTCAGGAGAGAGTTGGACTCCCAGGAGTGCTGACAGAGG
>NC_034595.1:19694753-19733481 GCF_900095145.1 Mus pahari | reverse complement strand
AAGGACCATCCAGAGACAGCCCCATCTGGGGAGCTATCCCATAAACAGCCACCAAACCCAGACACTATTGCATATGCCAGCAAGATTTTGCTGACAGGACCCTGATATAGCTGTCTCATGTGAGGCTATGCCAGTGCCTGGCAAATACAGAAGTTGATGCTCATAGTCATTTATTAGATGGAACACAGGGTCCCCAATGGAGAAGCTAGAGAAAGTACCCAAGGAGCTGAAGGAGTCTGCATCCCTACAGGAAGAACAACAATATGAAGTAATCAGTACCCCCAGAGCTTGTGTCTCTATCTACATATGTAGCAGAAGATGGCCTAATAGGCCATCATTAGAAGGAATGGCCCTTGTTCTTGTGAAGATTATATGCCCCAGTACAGGGAAATGCCAGAGACAGAAAGTGGGTGGGTTGGGGAGCAGGGCAGGGGGATAGTATAGGGGACTTTCAGGATAGCATTTGAAATGTAAATGAAGAAAATATTTAATAAAAAAACACATGATCATCTTTTTAGATGCTGAGAAAGCATTTGACAAAGTCCAAAACCCGTTCATGATAAAAGTCTTGGAAAGATCAAGAATTCAAGGAATTTTATTTCTAGTAGATATTGTAGAGAGTCTAAGTTAGACAAGAATCTCTTGGACAAAGGACTTACAAAATGAGGCGATTTGAAAAAGTAAAATAAATCGACCCAATTGGATTAAGGACAAGCAGGGAGTGGGGAGGCAGAACTATATTTGGTTTAAAAGTGTTGTGGAATGTTATTGTGCAAGAGGATCGTGGTCTTTTAAAAAAAAGGGTGATCTGGGTCAAAGATGAGGTCATGAAATTACAGAGAGGCTACAACAGCATGCAATAAGCTTGACTGTTCAAAAATTGAGAACAAGAAGGTTACAATGTTCTAAAAAAGGCACTGTAAGTTTTCCTTATAGAGAAATTTCCAGTATGACTGAAAGTCAAGACAATATTACCTCTGAACTTGAAAACTGTTAAATTTCACATTGCCAAGTATCATATAAGAAGGTGGCCTGCAATATCTCTTTCAGCCATTCTGGAGTGATTAAAAGTAGGATCATAGATATATAACATTTGACATTTAAATTAGATACTGTTTTATTTTATCCAAGTACATCTAAAAAATTTTTTCAGCTACTGACATTTGTTTATGCCCCACTATTTAAAAGAATAAAGCCTGTCATCCTAATATATTGGCAGAATTTCACAATAAAGTGTTTATTAACAAAAGGTTGGAAATGGGTTAATACTTAGCTGAGATAGATGGCTTCTAGGATGCATAGCTATCATACAAATTGTTTGATACCTGCTAATAATGTTTAGTTAATTACACTTATTAACATGACATAGGCTCTTCTGCATTCTCTCTGCATAGAATTGTCCACCTTCCACTACCTTCACTTTTTACATGTGTTCTTCTTCTGTTGCTTCATTAACATTACCCTTTGCATTTCAGATGAATGCTACATCCTCAGCCTTCTAGATTAGGCTCCTCGCCTGTGTTCAGTACTCTAGCACTCTGTTTTTCTTTCATAGCAAGCTGTATGAATGGTGCACACTGAGGTGTAAGTAATTATGCGTCTTAGCCTCTTTCAGGTCCTTCATAGATATCTCAGTTAATAGCTTAATAACTGTCATGAATATACAACCTTGCAATCATATTATAATCAAATCAAACCTTTACAAATATATTAGTAATATATCCACGAAGAAAATGCTGAAAGTAATTACCAAACTGTACTGTAAACTTGGTTGAGGCTTCATGTTAACAATATTAGATGTGAAAATGTATATATTTGAATTGATGTAAAGATACATTGTTATCATCATTTCATAACTGAAAACGTTAAATCGTGGTGGAGTTTAAATCTTATTCCAAAGTCAGGAACCACAAGCCCATGTTATCAAATGCAATTACAACCTGTAATTATGCATTTATTTGTTCCATTTCATATTTAATTACTACTTGTCTAAGGAACAGCATGCTGTATAAATGTCAGAACTCTGTCATTGTTCACTGCTTTATTCCCAAACCCATATCGCAATGTATCAAATCTTTAATGTTTAATAATACTAGAATTAATACAAATAAGATGACATACTGAATTAGAGACCAATCTCATGAAATTCACTCTTATATTTGCACATACATCATGGCATATACGTGTACATGTCAGTTTTTCTCTTCAGGACTCTATTGATGTACATTAGAATCCTAGTGGATGATGATCTTTGTCTTTAGATGAACTTTAGGGACTCCTGGTCTTGGAGCTCAGACACCAGGAAACTGGGACCAGCCCAGGGTTCTACCTTTAATATAGCTGTGAGGATCTAGACTGCATGCTGTGCGTCTACATATTCAGGAGTCAAATCCCAGCCCCATCCACGTTCTTCTGCAGTACTTGGATGTTTGGGGCACCCTTTCTGTACTCCTGTTTTTCCTTCCAATGAAACAGAAGTAGTAAGATAAACAGCCCTCAGAGGCTTATTATGAGGATTAAACTAGATAAAGTGCATTAAACACTTTGCACGTGAGCCTTGAAAGCAAACCAAAGCAAAGTTTATTATTACAGCTGTGGTAGTGATATGAACATGGAATGAATGAAATAATCATTACAGGATCCTGCAGAAAAGCACAGTTTACCCTGAGTTCTCGCCATCACAAGTGGCTTCTAAAGTAGTAAGAAAGAGGGACAAAGGTGGGAGGTGTATCAGAAGAATGATTATAATAGAGTTCCATTGTGTGATGGTAGCTAGTAGATACCAATAACATTTAAATTAACATGCAAGTTTATTGCAATGAAATAAAATTAAAGGTTCATCCCCATTGGCTGCATTTCCATGTTTGAAGAGCTGCATAAGCACATGTGGCCAGTGCCTCCCATGCTGGAGAACTCAGATATACAGCATGGGATTACTGCAGCAAGTTCACTTAATGCTGTGAAAGGATAAATATCAGAATTATATTTTGGTCTATATTCCCTTGCATTGAAAATGTTTTTATTTTCAGTGACAATACCATGAGAGGAACTGTATTGTTTAATGGGATTCTCCATGAAACTGGGTAAAAACGTGAACTAGACCAAGGCCTGGCATTGCAGTATCTGCAAACTATATCCCACTGGCTAACTGATATTTAATATGAATAAAGTTTTATTGAAACTTGACCACTCTGAACAATTATTACATTGAACTGTGAAAATAAAGCTAAACAGTCACAACCCTATAGCTTGCAAACCCTAAGACATTTTCTATGTTCCTATTTCTAGAGAAAAAAAAATAAAAATGACATATTATCTGTCTAAGGAATTGGTTCAGTTTTTTTGACAGCAAAAGTGAATCACTCTTTGGGTGTTATTTATTCAGTCATGCATTTGTTTATTTAACAGTCAGTGGATATTTATGAAGTGCCTTTGTGGAAGCAGGATAGAGGTTTGGATAAAATGAACAAAATATAAAACTTCTGACATCATGGAGCTCACAATTCATGGTGCAAGGAGGCAGATGAGAATGAGAATATATATATATATATATATATATATATATATATATATATATATATATATATGTAATAAATAAAGTGCATCAAATGCTGGAAGGACATGGTAATGATGATAAATCTGCATTGCATGTCCATGTGCACACATGTGTGGTGTGTGTGTGTGTGTGTGTGTGTGTGGTGTGTATGCATGTACAGTGAAGAGGAAAGAGGGTTGCATATTGTCAAGGTGGGTTTTATAGAATAGTTGAGAGAGTAAAGCTTGGTATGCAAATGCCCTGGAAAACCATTATTTCTGTGGATGTATGAGCAAGTGTAAAAGCTTCCAGCAGAGACTGAGCTGCACATTTACAAGGAAAATGGTCAAAAGTGTACTCTTCTGCACGGGAGGCTAAGAAGTGTTAGAAGATGGGATGAAGGCTTAAACAAGAGTTTTATATCCATCTGCTTGCTTGCTTTCACCCTGAATGCAAGTCTTGAGCCACTGGAGCATGCTGAGCAGAGGAAAAGACATTGCCTAGCTTATATTTTAAAATGATTATTAAACTACCCACTATAGAGAAAAAAACTTTAAGGAATAGAGGCAGGAGTAGCGAGACCAGCGGGAAGCCCAGTGTGAGGATACAGGCCACAGATGAAAGTGGCTTCCATTAGGTATTAACAGGATTTGTGAGAAGAAATGATCAGAATCCAAACACTGCCTTTCATTCATTGTTTCTTTTGTTTAGTGAGCACCAAATACATGTCAGTCAATGTGCTCAGGAGTGGACGTAACAAGCTAAAGTAGCGAAAGAGCGCCATGGAGGTACCAGAAAACAGATTTCATGGTTTGACATCAAAATGGGGGAATCTGTTGGTTATGACTCCAATATGTGTAAAAGCTCTAGTCCCAGATTTCATGCTGTGTTTGAAGATAAAACCAAGGAGAAGATGACACCAAAGTCTTTTGTCAAGCTGAAAAGAGAAATACTGAAATAAGTAAAAAAAAGTTAGGGCTGACCAGAGCTTTGGTGTCCATAGTTAGATAAGGATGGGAACCGGAGTGTTGAATATGATGTATGCTGCGATCTTGCACTTGCACAATCACTGCTCTCTTCTTAATGTTAGACAGGTAACCATTACAACTACTACAGCTATTACAACAGGTGGATATTTCATTTATTGCAACAATGGGCACATCTTGCCTGTGATGTCAATAGAGGAGCATATTGGCTCTCTGGCAGAATAAGACTGGTGAAGGCAATGCTCCCCTAGCAGCCTGTATAGCAACATTAAGTATGCTGAAAGGTATCCAGCAGAGGAAAGTTTCTGGCTTAGCCAGATTTCTCTATGACCTGTGACCAGAGAATATAAAACAACAACAGCAACAATCTGTAAGGAAACCTCCTCATACATGGTCTACCCACTGGGGTGGGATTGGATGGAGGAATTGTGAATGGGTGGATACAGCTGCTCTCAGAAGCCACAGGCTATTCAGTGAAAATCTGTGCCAAGTAGAGACTAAGTTCCTATAAGCTGTTAATCATGGAAGACAATAAAGCTCTAGTATCAATACAACCATTTTGTATATTTTTTCCTAACACAGGAAGGTGGTGTTAGCTTTTCTCAACGCTTTAGAGGACAAGTCCCGAGAGGGTGTGTTCACAACATTCATTCCTGTTAAGCATTCCATCGCAGGATATTTAAGTCACGCTGTCTTCTACAAAATTCATGAATGTCTTTATTTCATAAGCTTTGATTCCCAACGTTGACTCAGTCACCAAGGATGGGCCATAAAGGAGATTACTGATAATCTAGCTGAGATGATGGTGGACTGTTTCGGTTTTGAAAGGCAGCAGGGACAAGATAGGAAGAGGCTATGAATTAAATCAGACAGAACTGGATCAAAAGCTTGTTTCTGCCCCTGACTATTGGCACATTCTCAAGCAAATCAATTTCCCCAGGACTCAACTGACTATTCTTTTTAATAAGGAAAAAGTGTTCACTTTTACTGTATTTTTCTAATGATTGTAATCAGTGTAAAGTATGTGGTGCATTCTATGGCAAATACATACATTAAGAAAGTACAAGTTATTAAATTAGGGGCAAAACAGACTCCCCATAGTTGTCAATGATTAACCCACAAAAGATTTAATCATGATGGAGCGAAAGAAACAATGACAGATTTCTGAGCATAAGGGAACACCTAGAAGCTGCTTAAAACAGCACTTAGCAATAGCATGAGCTTTCTCTGGGGATCTGATTCTATCTGTAGGGGTCCTGCCCATTGCTCCACATTATCCTCTCCCCTTTCAATTGACTTCAGGCTGCTTTTGTATAGTTAAGGTGTGTGTGTGTGTGTGTGTGTGTGTGTGTGTCTGTAAGCACACAATGCATGTAGCAGCCTATTAGTTATGTTGTTGAATGGCCTCTTTAAAGAACTTCCCTAAATGGGTTTGGGCTTATATTGGACAATGGTGGAAAAGGTGTGGACTTATATGGCCTCACTATGAGTCTTGATCAGGACATAGTAATCAGTAATATGGTACACCGGATCAGTCAGGGAGCCCAGATGGCTTTGCTCTGTGCAGTAGAACAGCCTGTGGCAACCTCTCATTGAAAATAAATGGATAGGACAGGAAAGCCAGATTCTAGTAAAGCCCAGTATGGGGTACTTGGACACATGTTGCTTGATTTAATGAACCATGATGATTGTCCATCATATACAAGGAAATGTACAATAAAACCTTTTGTGAAAGAATGTGTGCCCTAGTAGTTAAAACTGAAGCATTTCACAATTTGATCGTTGAAGGAAAAGAATGGACTAGAGACTGTCGTGTCCATGGCTTAAGGGAGATGGGGGATGTAAGGAGAGTATGATAGGTAGAAAAGAAAAGGAGGTGAGGTATGGAGGACAGGAAGGGAGGGAAGGATGAAGGGAAGGAGAAAGAGAGGAGGGATGGAGAGAGGAAAATTCATGATTGACAGAAAGAATGAGATTAATATGATGTGGCTCTATTCCTAGTTCCAGTAGCTCAATGTGCAGTATTTCATTTAATCTTTGCATCATCACCTGAAGTAGAATACTTTTTGTAACTTATTTGTGAATAAGGAAACTTTGGTGGTTCTACATGTTTAATATGCACTTCTCTGATTCAAATCTCAAGTTTATCTCATAGAATAGTGCTATGAAAAACAGCCAAAGAGGAAGACAATACAGAAAATGTGTGTGTTTATATACATACATACATACATTACATATATACATACATACATACACACACATGCATACATATGTATATATATATGTGTATATATATATATATATATATATATATATATGCACAAAGAGAGAGACAGAGAACAGAGAGAGATAAATTGAGAAGGACAATAGAGAGAGACAGAGAGAGACAGACAAGGAGAGAAAGAGACAGAGAGAGAGAACAGTGGCATAGAAGCCACATACCAGAGGGGAAAATGAGACAGTGGTAGAAATTGAATAAGAGCTAAAATTTAGACAAGAAAGTAAGAGAGAGCATTAGGCCAAACTCCAGTAAAGCCTACACTGAGATTATCAATGTGAGAATCAGTTGGGTTCAACAAAGTGCACATATTATGTGAAATGACACAGTATTCCAGATGCGGAGGACTAGCTCAGACAGCTCTCTGGTTTCTTTGGGAAGTCAGATCTATATTTACCGTCTGCCTACAATGAAAATGGAGGTCACCTTGAGGTTCTCCTACAACAGAGACCTAGCAGAGCTAGCTGCCTGTGGCTCCTCCATATTCCCCATGTGATGGTGAGATAAATACTGAGCTTGTGTGTTACTTAGAATCCTTTGATTCCCAGCATCTAAAATCCCCCTGAGTCTCTCGCCTGCCATGTTTTGTTATATCACTAGCATGGGCTTGACATGTAGGAATGATGATTTGCAGAAATTATTCTATTAAACTCAATAGTCATTTTGTTTTGACTGTATACATGTAATCTGATTCTATAGATTAAGATTGTTGATACTTGGAGTTGGGGAGAGATAAATCAATAAGTAACTCCATGACTCTTTCTCTCTCTTGCTCTCTCTCTATTTGAAGTGAACAATCCTTTTGCAAAATGAGTAATTACCATTAACTCAATTTAATTTGTATATTTCACTTTGCTCTTTCTCCTTGTGTTCATGAAGGCAACAACTGCATTATTAATCATCATGTGCTCTGACTAGCTTGAGTATATATTTTATCCTTACAGTATCCTCATGAATTGGAGAGGACAGAGTTTTTGTTTCCCATCTGTTAGAGGAGAATAATGAATCTCAGAGGGGTTAAATAGCTTGAAGGAGGCCACCAAGCAGTGTACAGGAAAACATCTCAGTGATCCTGTTTCACTGATGTCTATATTGCTTCCATTGAAGCCTTTAAGATCCTGTAAAAGTACAGTGGATGACCAAGAGGGGTTGTCATGGTCACTTGCATGTGTTCAGCTCTTTTATCTTTTATATTATGATATGGTGTTCTTTTTCTATAATCGTGTGAATTGAAGTCCTATCCATGTTGATTCTCACTGTGGAAACTGAGTCCAAGTTAAATACCCAAGGATTTCCATTTCCTCTGCCTTCTGAAAACCCTAACACCATTTGCTCCTGCTCGTAAGATATTTCTGCAAGATAAGAGTAACGAGACTTGGTCATTTGAAAGGAGTCTTTTAACATTTTCTTTTAAATTATAATCAAATGAATAAGACTGAAAGCCATGGTCATGAAGGACATTTGTATAATCACTGCCTCTAACAATAATAATGACTAGTCCAAGCAATATTTACAGTGCACTGGATGAACAATCTTCATTTTGGTGAATGAGTAGAACAGGGATGATTAACTTGTAAATTAGGGCTCTAAATCTAGGTAGGAGGTAATTGATTTTACAAAATCAAGAAGCTGATGTGTTCAAACCCTAGTCTGACCCCTGGCCTGGCTTCTTCAAACGGCCCCCTTTCTGCTCACTGTTCTTACAATGAGCATATGAAAGCGACTTTTTTTTGAAGACCCAGAGATTCCCAAGTTCTGGCTCCCTATCTTCCCAAAACCAAGCAAAGATTCTTTAGCATGAATCAAGTCCAGCACCATTGTATCCCACTGACCTGAGAAAAACAACCTGGCTCACTTTATATTTATTCTGTGACATGCCTTTCCTCTGCTTTGCTTGGAATAGAAGTCTCGTGCTTCTTATGGGAGAAAAAAAGAAAAGGATTACCTAGCATTGCATCACAGGCTCTGAAGCCAGGCCTTCAGGAATCTAATAGTGCCTCTTCAGTCTTGCATCATCTTGTCCTCTGCAAAAGCCTTTACTTAACCCATTCTAACATCAATTTTGCCGTCTATAAGATAGTTATCATTAAAACCTATCTCATAGGGTCATTTCAGTGTGGGCATGGACTAGAAGCAAGCATGCAGAGATTCTAACACTACGTATGAGGCATTGACCTTTCCATGTGTCTTTCCATCCTCCATCATTACAGTGGTTCTTTTCTTATAGAAACACTCCGAGAAGTTGAGGGAGGTGGGGAGAGAGGGAGGGAGGGAGGGAAGTAGTGAGGGAGAGAGAGAGAGAGAGAGAGAGAGAGAGAGAGAGAGAGAGAGAGAGAGAGAGAGAGAGAGAGAGAGAGAGAGAGAGAGAGAGAGAGAGAGTCTAGGCTCCTTTCTATGACTCTTTGCATACCCTTTACTTTCAACTCACAGCACACATATCTTGTACTGGTGATGTCCATTCCACCTATTCCCTGAAGACAGAAGAACGAGTGGCTCCATCTCTAAGTCCACATCCCACCCATACCAAGTTCAGGTAACCAGTAAAGGCAATCACAACCACAGCCATAGTGACGAAGTCTTAACTTTGGAACAGGTACGAGACAGTCTACGTGAGGAGGAGAAAGAAAGGCATGTACCACAGAAGGAAGTTTGAGAGGGGAGCTGTAGCCATAGAGATGGAAAGTTATCAAACCCAGGAGGAAATTTAGTCCCACCTGGACCATAACTCTTTTGATGCTCTCAGTGTTAGCAGCAGGAATAATGACATCATTTCCATTACTGAGAAATGTCTATGTTCCGGAGAGTGTAGCAATAGTTTATTGTGTCATATACAATACTTTTGAGAAGTAAAATTGGTTTAGCATGCTTATTTTCCCAAGAAGTATACCAATTTTGTGAGGGATAGCTCAGCAGTCAAGAGACTGCACAGACTACCGAAATTTCATTCCCAGAACCCAGTTCTGGGGACCCACACAAAACTTTAGCTCCTGGAATTTTATAGGGCCTCTTCTGGCATCTGTAGATGCTTGTAAGGAATGTACATACATTGTCTCAAACATACATACACATGAATGAAATAAATCTCTGCACTTATTTCAGCAGCATATATACTAAAATTGGAACAATAAAGAGATTATTATTATGATCCAGGTACAATGATGGCACAAATTCATAAATCAATGTATATTTTGCATCATTTATTGTGAATGTTGCCAGTCAAAACACTACTGTGAGATTTGGAGAGGCCATTGCCAAGAACCTCTGTAGTAAGTGGCAGGCAACACTTGCCCCTTAGTCACAGCCTTCAAGAATCTCAACATTACAGTTGAGTCACTTTTAAGTTCCTTGAATAATTGTATTTGAACCTGAATACTTGTTTTAAAAGAAGAAAAAAGAAAAAAAGGTACAAAGAAAGGAAATAAAATAAAAAAGCACCTAGACAAAAGTTTAGCAAGTTAGAGATAAATATTCAGTATCCAAGTGCCTTGGCTCCCAGGCCAACTTCCTTCTGCCTCACCAGGGTGTGTCTTCTGGCTCTCCATCCATCCCAGTTCATCTGAGAAACACAGAGGAAGGGATACAAGAGTCAGGGAGGGAAAGTTGTAGTGACCACAGTTCTCTGCCTGTTTGGTGTCTTGTGTACATCAGTTAAACTCATATCCTTCCTAATTATGAGAGATGTCCACTCAGCATACTTCCCAGACTGTTGGTAACAGACCCCCACCCCCACCCCACCCCAATTCTGTCTGCCTTCTCAGTATACTCCACCTTTGAGGGAGACTTCTTTTTCCTCTTTTGACAGTAATATGCAAGACAATTTTTGTGTTAGTTACTCACAACTGGATGAGGCTAGAAAAAGAGATTGAAGCAAGTGAAGAGGCTAAGCCATGGGTCATGGGAAATTATCCATTGTGGCTGGTAGTTTCTCAGCAACCCAGATCACTTTACATAAGTCTGCTGCAAGGACATAACCAATGATAATTAGACCAGATCAACCCATGCACCTGGAACCTAATTAAAATGTCCTAGGAGGCCTACAGATAAGTGACAATGGAGAGCCAGCATCTAAAATGCAGGTTTACAATTTTGTCTTCAGTGATTTTGAAATTTACAAGACTGAAATCTTGTTGACATTATAAAGAAAGAGCAGTTCTTAATGACACCCATTCAAAGCTGATCAGTAGGATGTCTCACGGCATTGATCGAGAAACTAGAATCCCAAGGACTAAGAGACCTGCCCCAGGTAGAACAGCCATTTGCCTGAGCAACACCTAAATAGCAAGTCTATCCAGAGCTCCTAATGGTACTCTATTTTTGGTTTATTCCAGCCATATTTCTCAGTGAACCAAATCCAGCCCACGTTCCCAAACAGCTCCATCATCCCTACTCACTCACTAACAGGACAGATGCCTTGCCATTAAGAAACAAAACCAGATTATGTAATCAGACCAAAATTTGGCCACGTTAAGAAGGGTGTTTTGGATCTGTGAATTCTACCTTCTCACTTTACAGATGTAAATACTAAAGGAGACAGAGAAAAAGTGATTTGCAGGGGGAAACAATGCTTTTAAATGTAATCCTTGAATGGCACTGGTAATATTGAAAGCAGCTGTAATCATTTCAGTCCTTTTAAATAATCACATCTCCACTTAAGTTTCTTTCGCTTCTTATACTTTCTCAACCTCTGTTCTCCCTTTCTTTGATCCATTCTTCTAGTATCCAGACTGTAGTTTTCTTAAGGAGTGGGATTAAGACAACTTTGGGAGTGTTGAAATGCCTCAGTGAATAAGAGCATTTGATGCATAATCATGAGGACTTTCATCCAGACTCCAGCACCAATGTAACAATCCAGACATCCCATCCCATTCATATCTTTAACGCCTGCTCCAAAGAAGCAGAGATAGGAATGTTTCTGAGACTTGCTGACTTTCCCCATCCATGAGAAACACAGAAGCCCCGTGAATAGGGAACACTGCAGAAAAAATGGGGCATGCAATGATATATATCAGTTACATTCCATTACTCTATGCAACAATCTGGCTGACCCTCAGTAATGTCAATCCTTCCTTACCCCTCTATCCTGTATCTGACTCTGGAACAGGTCACAGAGCCATAGGGCAAAGAGATCCTAGTTGCAGTTATAACAGGAAAGCATGCCATGTTCCATGCCCTGAGACACCAGGGAGTTGTATTTCTAAGCAACAGGGACACAAAGAGTAAATAGGAAAGTGAACAGTAAGGAGCTCCCCTGGTCTGTGATGATAAGCGATGACTGAGCTGCAAGCAAGTGAAAATGGAATCATAAGAGGATGACAAGGAGGGAGGATGGGAGTCAGAATACTAGGCTGATGAAAAAGATTGTACATATCCAGCATCCTCCTAAGACAACAATCAGAGCAGCCTTCTGCTATGCCCTGAATTTGTCTGTGCCTCCTTCAACAGGAGATGCTGCAGACAAGAAAGATAACTGGCACCAGGCTTCTGAAAAGATGGAGAAGAGTCATGGAGATTGTTTCCTTTGACATGCCAAACCCCTATACATAGAAAATAAAAACAAACAAATGAAGAACAGCAAGACTACAGTGTCTTTGACTTTTCAAAGCCATACTTTGTGCTAAGTATGTTTTTCTTCTACTAAAACAAGATTTCAAATGGGCCTCTCCCACTCAGGAGCAACAAGAACTCAAGGATATGTAATAGTTGTTGAACAACAATAAATGTGCCAAAGACCGTGCTAAGGGGTTTTAAAACTATGTTTCTCGAAATTTCCAGCTGACACTTGGTCTCAGTCTTATTATATGTAAGTAAAAGGCCCCAGAGAGAGAAACAACTTACACCACTTCTAGTAGCAGATGCAGGATTTGAATCAAGAACTGGAATCTTCCAGGGTCAACCACTTTACCAGCCCATTGGCCCTATATAATTAAGGGAAAAGCACTGTTCACTTTAAAGTGCTTTAGATAAAATAAATTCAGTTGCTCGCCATCAGTGGGCTTCTGTTGTTTCTGCATAAGAGTTTATGAAGGGAGGATATATGCAGCATAAAGTGAGAGCGCTGTAAATAAGGCGTAAGAGACAAGAGTAAATATTTTAAAGCCAACACAGCTCATCTGTAGCTGGCAATACTGAGTTCTAGTAACTAGCATGATGGAAATTTTCTTAATTGAATTCCCTTATGGGAACCACTTTAATGAAGAGATTAAACATTTTTTAGGTCTGCATTATTAACCACATACAAATGTGTGTTTTTAATGTGCTTAAGGATATTTCAAATTCATTTTACCTTTTTAATAATACCTGCTTGGAAATGTAATATCCTCATTATAGGAAATTCAGAAATGTCAGAGGAGTAAAAAGGGTAAAAGTTTCCTTCAAATGGTTTTAATATGCACTAAAGGATTATACTGCCAAACCTGACTAAAGTGCCCTGGTGGCTCTGGCAGACAAAAGACTTAAGACCAAACCTTGGCTACCCCAGAGACTAGTCCAGATATTTGGCACAACCCCTTTAACTTTTGAACCTTGACTTCCTCTTTTGAAAAATGAAGGTGCGAAGGTCTGAACTGAAGGATCTTTAAGGGCTTTATCTGCTCTGATGTATAATAGAATTCTATTTTGGACAATTCCTCAGCTCAAGTTCACAACGACTGCTTTGCTGGCAATTACCTGTCATGAGTAGGTTTTCCCACTGGTATTCTCAGTAAAATCATCCTGAATTCATGAGTATTATATTTATATGTTCAGTAGTCCTTCCTTCCTTCCTTCCTTCCTTCCTTCCTTCCTTCCTTCCTTTCTTCCTTCCTTCCTTCATTTCTTCCCTCTGTCCATTTATTCAGCAATTAACCTGTCTTATATAAGTTATTGGTCTATTTTATTATGATTCAAGGTATTTGATAAAACTCTAATAAAAAAAAGAAGACAAAACCAAAACAACAAAAAAAATCTAAAAAACATTAAGTTTAGTGTGAAAACTGCCAAATAAAAAATTGGTATCCCTTTATGAATTGTCTTTAGTATCTAGTCATTAAATACTTCCATGGATGTGGTGTCATATTTTAGGTCCTGGAATGCAGCCCTAACAAGAGAAGTGAATTATGTCTGTTAAGGAATGTTCACACTGATGATAGATGCAAAGGTGAACAGGTCTTTCCAATCAGCATGTGTCCCCGCAGAGCTACTCTTGAGAGCCTGTCATGGAGAGGCAGAGTGGGGAAACGTACCTACCCAGGGAAGGGGTAAATAACCCTTAGTTCTAGCTGCCAAAGGCTTGTCATCTAACAAGAAGGAAATGCTTAGTTGCAAACAGAGGAGAATTCGCTGTATCAGCAAATAGGAACAAGCAGTCAATAAAGCCAATAGCTATGGCACTGATGGAGACATGGCCAGAGACACCCACACCACTGCTAAGAGCGATCAGTGCCAAGGCTAAAACAAATTGTCCAGAGAGCAGAGGTTAGGGTTTTGGAAAGGCAAAGCAAAAATGTCTAAATCTTGGTGTTCAGAATTGATAAACGTTTAATTCAACCCTCAACTTTATATCTGGAAAAACTAATGTTCATGGGAGAAAAGAAAGGGAAAATACTTGTATCTTTAGAGTGTATGTGGGCACTACCAGGGACCATCTTAGAAGCTAAAGAGGAGGAAAGGAATAGGTTGACCATTGACTCCTGCCTACCTAAGATACAGCCTCTATTCTTCTCTACCTTCATCTGTTCTGTAAATAGTAATATCATCTCAGTCCCAGTGTATAGGTGAAAAAATTGAGGCCAAAGAGATAAAGCAGACTCTAACTTCCTCTGTTTCCCTAATCACACAACTAGACAGCGTTACAATCTGGTCTGTCTGCCTGTTCCCAGTCCTGTGGGGTTTGCCTTCTGCCTACTTCTATTCTCTAGGCAGCTCTACGAAAGCCCCTGGGGTGACTGATTCTCATTTGCAAGATACATATTTGTTGTATAATGAGTGACAGTAATTAATGATCCATCTGAATCAAGGAAAACTTGTTTAGTAAGCACACCAGGAGGAGGGAGAAAAATATAGCAGTGCCCTTTCACTGAACAAACTTCTCACTGTCACCAAGATTCCCCCAGCAGACATGGGAAGGGGGAATGAGCAGAGCCCTTTACTGAACAATCACTGATAGGCTAGGAGAAACCAAAGGAGCCTTCTCCTTGCTTACCTTAGCATGACTTCCTTTCCTTTGCTAAGAGAAACTCTTTTACCTCTCCTGTTATGAATCACGAGGTCTGTGTCTTTTGGCAGATCATAAATCAGTTTTGGGAGTCTCGAGGACAAATCCTGGGACTTTTAATCTTTAATATTAGACATGTTTAAAGTGGTGAATATTTCATGAAGGGGCTGTTGCATTTTAACACATCATTAGCAAGTCCTGCCCCTCCCCCACTGGTAAATTACTGCTATCCAAATTCAAGGCTCTCAGCTCTTTGAGTCAATTTTCCTTTCCTCCTGCAAGAACCAGTTTATTGGAACACACATACAGCATATGCACTCAGCGAACCACCCCAGTAATGAAGGTTGGGGGAAGCTTATAGAAAACATTACTGCCTGCAAGAAGACCCCCTAATAATCTGCCACCTGCTCAGTGGAAAGGAAAAGTAGATATCTTTATTCACTTTCTCTGCTGTCTTTCAACCATCTCTTGAATATTTCAGATTCTACCCCTGATCCATTCTCTGACTCTGAATACCATCTTAGTACCTTTTCATTCTGACCAATATTTATGAAGTGCAGGCTGTCTTTCAAACACTTGCAAGGTGCTGGTCACACAAAGATTGAGACACATTCCAATTCATAGTGTGAGTTAAAGGTTTGCCTGGTCCTCTCAGAATGCATTCTGGAAGGTCAAATGTATAACATTCAGGGCTCCTTGTTGAAAAGAGAAAGCTTACTGGATAAATATAAACATTTTGAAACAAGTAGTTCTGGGAAGAGTTTCACAGTCTGTTATCATGTAAAATCTTGTTTATGTGGTTTATACAACATTAAAAAAATAATCCATAGGATGTATAGTAGGTATAGATGGCTACCTGTAACCATGGTGACCTGAATTCAATACCCAAAACCCCTACAGCAGAACAAAAGAATTGGCTGATTCCTTCACCTGTGACTGTCACCATAAATAAACAAACAAAAAATACTTAAAGACTGAATTCACAATTTCTATTTCATAGAGGTTGAGCTTGTTAGCATATCTACTTGGAGACTCAGCATCCTCTTCAATGAAATAAGCATGACAGGAAGACTTGCTTTTCTTGAGGCCAGTTGAAATAAATCTACCTGGCCAAAAGAGATGCTTTGTGGACTCTTCCCAGTATCCTCAACTTTCAAATGTGATTTCTCAGTGTCTGCCTGCTCCCAGCCTGATATTCTCTCTCTCTCTCTCTCTCCCTCTCTCTCTCTCTCTCTCTCTTCCTTTTTTTTAACTTTCAAGAAGATTCAAAAGATGAAACGCTAACAAAAATTAAAACCTAAAACAGAAAAGTCCCTAAATCTTCCATGTTAAATAATGCATATCCCTTACCATGCTGTGAGAAGTTTGGATCATGACAAGTAGAATGTCTATGATTCACCAAAAGATGTGAGTGAAGGCAATCAGACATCAGGAGCCAGGAAATTTGTTAAACATAGCTGATAGTTAATTGCTCATTGGACTGGGACTGAGTCTCCTTTAGGCAGCAGGCTACGCTTGGGCAGTTTCTAATGTTTCTGAGATGAACATCACAGAACGATATTTCCACACCCTTTTGGACCACCAAGTTGTCCTTTATCTCAGTGTAAGTATGGGTGATAGAACCTAAGTCAAGTGCTTTCACATTGAGCTCCAGCTCCAGCCATGCAATTTTCTCAAAATAAGGCTGGGAGAGAATTATGTGCATCATCCACATGGAGAATCACCCCACTGAGTGTACTGTATCCCCTAAATTTATTTTTTTATAGAATATATTTTTGGCAAAGCATCTGTCAACATTTTACAAATATACCTTTGGTGGAAAATAACGAATTTAACATTAAAACTTCACACTTCCAGAAATGCACTGAGCAGCCGTCATAAGTATCTAGTGGAACCTTCTGCAAACACTTGTAGAATTATGAACTTTGGAAATAGACAAGGCACGCTGAAATGAACTTGGCAACAAGAGGACAAACTTTGCACAGTGTTGACTGGTTGGAGGCCCTCATGCAAACTCACACAGACATTGCTAGGGAAGAAAATAATGGGGCACAGGAGTGGGTAGGTAGATACAAGGAAGAAAGCACACAAGAGCTAAAGAACAAGACCAGAGCAGAAGAAAATGAAGAGAGCAAGGGAGAGATGAGGAGCTGTAAACAAACAAACAAAAGAGGTAAACTGCAGGCAACACACATTTTCCAAAAGAGAAAATCAAAAGTTTCTTGAGGGAAAGGAAAAAGGCTGGCTCATTGCACTTGAAAACATTGAATTTTCTACTTATACTTGTACAATGCATATATAATATCATACTATATAGACATGTATACATATAAATATGTAATCAAATATGTAGATATATTTTGGAAATAGATGCTCTTTTACTACTTGACTATTCCCAGTTTCCCTTATCAAACTGTAAACCCCATTAACCACTGTGTAATGTCTTATTTCCTATGTGTCTGTAGTGTAGAGCTGAGAGCTTCGGCTGAAGGTGTTCAGAATGTATCGGACGGACAGATGAATAGCTGAATGAAGAAATGAGCATATGCATAAACTCCGTGTTAACCACAGTAGTCAGTGGATCCTGGACCTTTTTTTTTTTTTTTTTTTTTTTTTTTTCATCAGTCCTTTCCAAAACTAGCAAGTTGATTACTTTTCCAGGAAAACAAGGGAAGCAAGAAATGGCGTATGTGTAGAGGTAATGTATCAAAACATGTTTCTTTTTGCTTCCAGGGGAGTGCAGTTGTCATGAAGGTTACGCCCCTGACCCAGTCCACAGACATCTATGTGTTCGCAGTGACTGGGGTCAAAGTGAAGGGTGAGTGACTCAGGACCTCTGGGCAGGGGAGTAAAACACACATTCATTTACATCCTGGTCTACAATTTGCAGAGAATAAGAAACTGCATAGTGTGAATTCCTAAATGAGATCATCTTCACTAAACCTCTTCCCAAAGGCTCTGGAAGAGGGACTAGAGAGATTATAAGAGCCAGAGAGATTATAAGATTATACAAACAACTCCTATCTTCTAGAACAACAGAATGACTTCTCCTATGAACTCACAAGAATTGTGATAGTATGTAAAAGACCTGAGCAAGGTCAAGCAAGACGAAATAGCATCATGGAATGGGGAAAAGTGGACATGAAGTCCCACCCATAACTGAGGAGATATTAGCATGTTTATAGCTTCTGATAGTTTTCTTAAATGGTAGGACCTCTGATAGGTCAGTCTCTCTCCACGGTAGGTCTCATTCCCAAAAGTATTTGATCAACACAAATTACACATGTTGGGTTAGCCAAAAGGGAGGCAGAGAGAGAATGTGAAGCTGGGTGGGTAGTTGAGCAAGAGTAGAAATTAGATGAGTTGAATATTATCAAAATACATTATATATGAGATTCTCCAATAATTAATAAAATATTATTTTAAATATAAATCAAAACACACTGTACACACTGCACACACACACACACACACACACACACACACACACACACCTCTGCATACATTCCAGTGAAGAGTGAGGTCTATTTCTGCTGCTGAATCACACTTGAGTACTAGTGTCACATGACTGATGAGGCTTCTAGAGATGAAGCACTGATGCTTCGCTCATACACAGAAACAGGAAATAATCAATAAGGTAGCGGAGGAGGAATTGGGTTTTTGAACATGAACTCAAAAATAGTCGAGTGAACTCAATGGAAGTGCTGAGTCCTCTGTAAAGTGCCTAAGACAGTCCTTTAAAGTGTGGACAGTCACCTCCAGCAGTTATTTCTATGGAATATTATTGTCTAGCTTCAGTAGAACCATTTGGCTGCTACTTACTTGAGACTAATGCTATGCCTTGTCTTCTTGCCTTTCTCTCCATGCGTGATTTCCTCAGACCTTGGCCTTATACAACACTGGAGAGGGGCTATGATCTGGTGACAGGAGAGCAAGCCCCCGAAAAGATTCTCAGGTGAGTTGACAGTCTTTCTGGGATATGATACAGGGGAAAGGATAAAGGGTACACAGAAGGTATGTTTGTGCAGTCTTAGAATGTTGATCCAGAGTCTCACTGAGCATAAAAGAACTCTCACTGGCACTGATGCAGTATTATGGCCCGGTTGCTATGGGAATCTGATTCCTGTTTGTCTGGTTTCTAGACTTATAGACACAGGTACTTAAACTAGAGAAGGCATTACAGATTATTCAGTCTACCCACATAAAAAATATTTTACAAGCCCAAACTCTCCTTTTATTACCTCTGCTTTTCACCTCTATGAAATTGTGCGTGAAACTTCTATATTTAACCAGATAAAGGCACACAGTGAATTAAGTTGCAGTACCAGGGAATGAAATGTTGGTTTGAATTGATTTAGAGTCCACACTCTTACCCTCTGTGCCAGACTGCTCCTTCTGACTCTTTATGGAACTCCTGCTGAGAGTCAGCACTGCAAGCAAGCAGAGCTGCAATAGTCCCTGTCTTCGTAGTGTCCACTCATTACTCATAAAAAAATAACAAGCTCCACAAGACAGTGTAAGGGCTGAATGATGCATAAACTTAAGAAGCAAACATCCGAATATGAGCAAATCTGGCTAACATTGTGCCTTGGGGAACATAGAGAATTTAAGTTGGGTGGAAAGATGAGAAAATGCCCCATAAGGGAGGGAAGGGGCCCACCTTTTTCTTTTACTCTCTGCTTCTCGGGGAGTTCCCCAATGGAAACTCTTACATTGCAGGTCTACTTTCAGCTTGGGCCAAGGCCTCTGGCTTCCGGTCAGCAAAAGCTTTGTGGTTCCACCGGTGGAGCTGTCCATCAACCCCCTGGCCAGCTGCAAGACTGATGTGCTCGTCACAGAAGACCCTGCGGATGTCAGGTAGGGAAGTCATCTTTAAGATCCTGTGTAGAAGACTTCTTGTAGCTGAGGAACTCCTTCTGTTTCAGAACCATGAGCACTCTGATGGAGTTCAGTAATGTTGATAGAGGGCTGGAAGATGAAAGAATGTTGTCAGATCCATCTGTTCTTAAATTCTAGAAGCACCTTCCATTGTTGCTCAGCACTGGCTTGTATTCTACCACCATGGTTCTCCTTATGGGATTGGATTCACACACACACAAAGTGGGATTTATCATGGATGAACTTATTATAAAATCACCATTAATTAACAGTATGTTGGAGAGTCTTGAAAGTTTAGAATGGGCTGTTTTCCATTGTGAGGATGGCATTCTGGAAAATCCACAGGATCTGAACACCCAATCTGTCAAACCCTTTGATCTTCGTTGATGAAATGGATGTGACTGCATTGCTCCTTTTGTGTCTTATACCTTGCAAACAACTTCCTTGCCAACTTCCTTTCCTTTCTTATAGTTAGTGGCTTATACATTATACTGTTCCATTATGTGGTGCATTTCTCAAGGTCAAAGAAAAGAACTTCCTTAGCTTTGTAATCCCCAGTTCATAGTACATATTGGACATCTACTAAATGTTTATTGATTTCATTAAGTCAGGGGTCTTAGATCTGATCCTAGTACAAGTCTGGATTTTTCTGGTGTAGACTTATTTCTCTGTCTCCAATTTGAGTAAAGGAAACCTTGTAGAAATTATGACGTAACCATAAATGAACTCTAGTCTTAACTATAAAAGCAGCTTGCTTACGGCTTACTGGTTTGTTAACTAAAATTAAAACCTGGCACTGATGACTACCTGTGACTATGATCCTATCACTCAACAATTGACACAGGTTTACTCTGAATTAAACTGTAGTGAACATGTTTTTGTTGTCTTCCAAGAAATCCTTGAGAGGTAACACTCAGTATCTGCTACATTTCACATGTAAGGATGAGACTAACATGCTTTTGAAGGGTATGCAGTTTTTAGAACAATGGTCTTTAAAAAAAATGATATAATATTGGGGCTGAAGAGATGGCTCAGCAGTTAAAAATGTTTTCTATTCTTCCAGGGGACACAAGTTCAATTGCAAGCACCCACATTATGTGATTTACAGATAGCTCTCTGGAACTACAAATTCAGAGGAATTCAACATCCTCTAGGGTCTTTGTAGGCGCCTGAACTCGTGTGCACGTGCCAACACATATGTACACATAATTAAAAATTTTAAAGAAACTTTAAAAAACTAATTAAGGTAATAAATGAATAGCATTTATAAAATGCAGAAGCAAGTTATTAAAAACTAAAGAACAAAAATATTTTCAAACATAAAAACTGATTCATTGTGGATTCCATTATTTTCACTTGTCTAAATATAGAACTGAAATAGCTAACATTTGAGGAAAGCTTGTTAAAGACTCTGGGCATTGCATATTGCAAAGCTAGAACAAGGTGCATCAAATAGAACCACTCTCGAGGAACTCTAATGATCTCAGTTGAAACCTTGTGAAAGACACTCTGCTTGTTTTCCACAAAGTTCTACATGGTTGACATTGTTCTCGGGTTTTTAATGAAGATCCACGTGTTAAGTGTTGCTGTGGGTGAGCAGCCAATTTTCACCATGTTTAAGCAATATGATGCAACCAATTCTTATTTTCTATGCTTCCAGGTCTTTGTAAAATTAAGATAGCATGCCTTTCCCATCAATTTTAATAATAGCTCATACCCAGTGATGGTAACCTGTGCACATAATCCTTTACCCATGCAACTATATTTTATCTTTATATCATCATCTAATGTAGCTAGGCTGTTATTTACATTCTATTTATAAACATTAAGCAGGCAGACAAAACATGAACTTAAGGCCTAGATTGTGTTCTTCTTTGGAAGTGATGAAGCCCAGTTTTAGTCTTTAATCAGCAAGAGCAGACAAAGGTTACAGTTTTTCCATGTGAAATGATTTGTACTAACTTAGTGGAGTTTTCCAAGCTACATTAATAAGCCTTGTTTAACATAGCATTGCCCAGGCAAGCATATCATTAGCATTTAAAGAATTAATAAGTTCCAGTCAGATAATATGTTAGAAATTAATAAATAATAGATGATAATTATAGATAGCCAATATCAGTGACATGGAATCACAGCAAAGAGATTAGAATGAAGACTGTGGCGATTGAAGCATGGGAGAGACAGAACTGCACATTACAGTAAGATTCCAGGAGTGACTTGATGGTGCATTGCAAGTTTGAGCTGGAATTCCAACCCTGTGATAAATTTGAGTGGCAAGTATGAGACCTTTCACAACCATATCTACAACAGCTGTGACCCACTGTGGTTGCTGAATTTACTATAGTTAATATTACCAATACATGGTGAGCAAAAAAAATGCTAAATACTAAGTATAAAAACTAAGCGTTCTAAATACTTTTCACAGGAATGTAAATTAGCTTGACCACTGTAGAAATCTGTCAAACAATATCTACTCATGTTGGATGTACAGATGCCTAATTATTGACTTCACCACTAAGTATTTATATAACAGAAACTTGTGTGTCTGTGTGTGTGTGTGTGTGTGTGTGTGTGTGTGTAATAGTACTGAAACACAGAATCCAGACCTAAAAGAATATACATGTTTTTAATAATGGTTTATACTATTAGGTTTACTGATTTGTAAAAAGCCCTTGTATTACTTTGGGTAATGGAAGGTTAATGCCTGAGGGCAGGTTGGAGGGCTTGTGCTGATGAAGTTTGACATTTTCCTCATAGCCGTGCTTTTATAGACATTTTCCCCAAATATCCTTCAAAGGACACATTGCTGCGAGAATCTTTTTATTTTGATTAAACATAAAGTTCAATGTTTAAAGTTACCAACCTGGGAGGCCAGCTGAACCAGCCCAGTTTGCAATTTCATTCCATCACCCTCTTGCATTCTAGATTTCCTGTGGTTCTATTTACCCTTGAGGACATCGAAGACAGGAGAAGCTTTGCTTTGCAATTGTTCTGTTTTCTGTTTGTTTTTACTGTTTTGTTCTTATAATGCACAATAAAGAGAGAAGATTAAATAGTCTAATAAAGTGCTGAACTTGACAATGATTAGCTCTCTAGAGACAATAATTATCATGCCTCTGATGGTAGCATAATGGATTTTCTCCTCTTTTACTTTTTAATTCTTTTCTCTTTCCCTTGCAAAAAGGGCGCATCCAATTGATGCGTTTTTAAATCAGCAGAGTCTTGGGATTGAGTGCTTGCACTAATCTTTGTGTCACAAGATTTAGGGAAGAATTTAAATGAGTATGTGCAGTCTCCTATGGTTTGCCAGGCCTGTGGCTTTATGGACATGGGCATCTCTATTAAATAAATAAAAAAAAAAATCATGTGTGGATAATCAGGATGCTTTGAGAGGTGAAAAGGAAAAAAACAAGTTGTTTTCAGAAGATAAAAAGAATGTTGGCTATTAAGTGGAAATTGTAGCAAAGGCCTGGCTGGGCAAAATCTAAGGGGGAAGGGAAAGATTTTAAGTCAGAGGGGTAAAAGGGTAAATGAAGAGAATCCTTTTCTGGAGGCCTCCTGTTCTTTAGCCTACTCCAGCACTATGCTGCTGACAATGAGAATTTCAGCACTCGAGACAAAGGTGGGGTAGTTAAATTTCATATGAATTCTTTTCTGTTCTTTGAAGAATGAGAACAGCTTGTACCTGGTGCCTCTTGTGTGCCAGGCACGGTGCCAGGCACCCTAGTGTTACAGACATGAAGAAGGCTTACCCCTGCTTTCAGAAGTCTCGTGGCTTAGCAAGGAGTGTGGAACAAGAGACTGACTTGAGAAAGAAAATAAAAGTTCCTTGTGGAGAGGGAAGCATGGCAAATAATGCTTCTTACTGCACACTGGGCCTTCTTCACAACTTCGCCTGGAGCTGGATCTTCTTATAAGAGAAATGTGAGAATAGCTATTGTAGTGAGAATAATAATCATCCACAAAGCCCAGCATTTGGAGCTCCTCAGTGATTTTTCTATGATCTCAATCAATGAAAATGAAATTGTGAAGTGCTGTTAATTCCTGAACAATGTTGAGAGAACAATGGGACATCAGGATGCAAGCTAACGTCGCACACTTGGTGACGTTTTCACGGTGAGTTCTTTCTGAACAGAATTAACAATTCCTTCTTGTGCTTTTGCCCTTCAATTCCATGCCCTGAGGATTTATTGAACACTTATTATTTAGAGGGCTGTCTAGTGAAATACAAAACATACAGCAAGAATTTCAATGTATTAGATGAGACAAAAGCCACAAACAAAAATGTAACTTGTGATATTCAAAAAGAAGGGGAATTTCCAGATAGAAAGAAAACACAATGCTAGATATGGTCAAGACACATCTAGAGGTTAAAAGGTGGTTTTTACAAACATGTAAATCTCTGAGTTAAATATTCAAGATGTCAATTGGTCACTCACTGGTCTAAGATTTCCTGGAAACCTGTTAGAAACACAGAGTCTCACAGTTATGTACGATAGATTGACAGTGGTACCAAAAGGTATGAGGCCCTAATGTCTAAAACTTGTAAATGCTATTTGTATTTTATATCTAAAAAGGTTTTTTATAGATGTTATTAAGATCCTTTAACATATCCTGGATTTCCTGGCTTATAGGTATGGGTGAGAACATCACAGCAAATGCTTTTATAAGAGAGAAGCAAAGGGCATTTGACACATATAGAAGAGACAGTGTGAAAGAGTAAAATGTTAATGTGTTACAGTCATGAGCCAAGAAAGCCAATAGCCAGCAGAAGGTAGTGAACATAAAATCAAGACCACGCACACACACACACACACACACACACACACACATACACATGGTCTCCACAAGATGGCTGACCTTGATTTCAGACCAGAAATTCCCTTTATCAGTCAAGCCACCCAGTTTGTGTGATTTTTTTTCTATCGCAAACACAGAAAACAGATTCTACCTACTGAATTAGGTACTTTGAAGATCGGTCCACCATTCTAATGGAGCAGTTTTTTTTAATAACTCACTCACTGAAGTTTGAATCCAAGTGTACTAGGAAATGAATCAGAGCAGAATTTCTCTGCTCAACTGGAAAATAAAATATATGAGGGCTTGGCCACTCTAGAGTAGCCCCACCTCCTGGTATAGTAGGTTAATATATTTCCAAATATTGCAAGGATGCATTAGTTCTATCTCTTTTCATCTTTCCCTTCTGTTCTTAATCTGGGCTGCCTTCTCATGCATACTATTGTGCTAAAATCCAGTTTTATAACCTGAGACACTTTGCTAGAGTAAAGAGATATATATTTTCCCATGGTTCAATATGATTGACAATGTACTACTTATAACAGCCCGTGTAGTTCAGATAAGTCATGTCACTTGCCCAAGGCCACAGCCAGTAAATGTCAAAATTGGGATTCAAATCCTCAAACCTGAACCCTTTAAGCCCATGTTCCTTGTCGGTAGGCATTTATGCTTCTGACCAATCACAAGACTGTAGTCACTGTTTCAGATCAATGCTTGCAGGGGCAAGCTACTTTACCCACCTTGTCCTGAATGACAACTTCACTCTCTAAGCCAAAATGTTAGAGAACTTTCATTGTGATTACAAGTAGTGTGGTCCCCAGGGAAAATTCAGTACATGCCAAGTGTAGGATATGGGGCAAGAAAACACCACAAGTTTCTTACCCATGAACAAAGGGTCTGAGGCTGGGGCTTTCGTTTCAATCCGACTGCAGTGGAGCAGAAAAGGATGCATGAGAAAGATTCTGGGAGAATAATAGAGACAAAACACTCATGCTATTTTCTCCCAACTCTCTCTTTTCCAAGCTATAGACCACATAGACTAAAGGCAGTGCCTTTAATCACTATGTTCTGTAAATGTGAGCCACACATGCTAAGGGGAAATCTTAAGCATACACATGCTGGATGCTTGCCTGTGTGGTAGACAATGTGCTCGTTCAAAAGCTGTAAAGAATAGCAAGGTAAGAAATGATGAGTAGGGCATAGATTTTGGAGTTAAATACAAGCTGGTTGTGAGTTCTGAAGGCATAGCTTGGATCAAGTCAGTTTCCTATTCTGAAAAACCCCAGAGGTAGAAGCTGGGTATATTGAGGGGCTTGTATAACACAAGATGTGTAATTGGTGTTCAGTGAGTGAGAGGAATATTCATCTTTCTGTCTGTGTATATATGTATGTTCTTGACCCATAAAAAAAGAAAAACTCAAGCTGTCAAACTCCTCCCACCATTCATCCCTCCATTATCAGTTCTCCAGCAATGAGTTTACAACCCCAAGTTTAGAGTATTGTGCAAAGTGAGTAGAACATACCCTCCTGAAAACTGCATGAGCTCAATTTCCAGCTCTACCACTCACTAGCTAACCTCAGCCAAGTTACTAAAGCCTTGTTAGCCTCTGTTTCTTATTCATAAGTGGGAATAACAATCACAGTCATAACTTGGGATATTGCTGAGACACAAACTACATCTTAATTGCATACTTGCAAATGGAAATGACAAGCTGTGTCTGGTCATTGTGTCATCTGTGTCTGGATCTGGCTAGACCCTCTGCAAGTATGATTTCTGACTCCTTCCAACTAGTAAATAGTTGCTGTTTATTTCCAGATGGGGAAACCAATAAATTAAATTCTGTGCACAATATTATTTGAGTAGTAAGTCAGTATTTGAACTGTGACTGTTAATCTAACGCTTCGTGCTGGCTGCTGTGGATGTATAGGAAAGTCTCAGTAAGAGAGGGGGACATGGTTACTGGCTTTCCATCTTTGTCTTTACTGACCATTTGGTTATTGTGGGCAAGTATTCTTTTTTAGTTTTAGTTTTTGTTTTTGTTTTATTTCAGTTTTTATGTTTTAAGGCATGCATGTTTGTTTATGTGCAGGGACACATGTGTGGCAATGCACATATTTGTGTGTGTGTGTGTGTGTGTGTGTGTGTGTGTGTGTGTGTAGAGTACAGAACAACATAAAGTACAGTTCCTTAGAAGCCATTGCACTGTTTCTGAGACAGTCTTTCAGTGGCCTCGTACTCCCTGAGTAGGGTAAACTGACTAGACAGGGACTGGGCACCATGATTCTGAACTCTCCAGGCTGCCTGATGGCTGCCTTTTTTGTTTTGTTTCAGTTAGGTTTGGGCTGGGTTTCTGTTTTTTTGGTTGTGGTTTTGTTTTTGATTTTTGTACTGAAGGGCCAAACTCAATTCCTTGCGTTGTTCCTCTAACTGAAGGCATGAAAATGCAAAATAAATTATAAATGGGGAAAGGAGAGTGTAAGTAAATTAGAAGTCCCTTTGACAGTCAACTTGGTTCATAGATTGTAGGATCTGGACTTGCCCTGGACCACCATCGCCAGATTCCTCCTTTGTTTTGGATGAAAAAAAAAAAATCATCTAATAAAAGTCTATGTATAGGCCACCACACTTGCTACCAATGGAGAGATTCTTGTCTTTCTCCCCCTCCTTTTCCACTGCCTGTCATTCAGCCAGTGAGCCTGGAGACACATATATTTTTCCCATTTTAGTTTAGCGAGCATAATAAAAGTGAAGTCTATTAGGATGAGTTTCCATCCAGGCTCTGTAAATCTCTTCAAACACTCCGCAGCATGGGATTTCTGTTAGTCTTTGCCACAGGGGAAGCTGTACCATGCACCAATGGGCAGCCCAGGTGGAGGACTCAAGACACAGCCTCTGCTAAATGGAACTCAAATGGAGACTTTAGAATATAAATATTGAAGTGACCCAGGTTGGATAAAGGGGAACCAGTTAGCTAAGCTTCCATCTTACATACAGGAGGTGCTAAATTATTAAAATTTTAATAAATGTAATAATAAATATTTGATGTTGAATTATAGACGGCTTTGCAGTTACAGTGAAACTGAGAAATGACTTGTTATATCTGCATTAGAAGTTAAATACTTTTCAAATGGGACTTGCGAGGCTGCGGCAAGTCTCCACATCTTCAGACTACAAGGAGAGACAGACATGAAAGTCCGTACACTGGGCAGGTACACTGGGCTGGGAGTGAGGATTGAGGGAAGCCTAGGGCCACTGCCTATTGCTAAGCCTATGAGACATTATTGTCTGTGGATGGATATGTGGGAACAGTGGTCAATGTCAAAAGCTTTCCTTAGTTACTTCCCATCTTATTTTTTGGGAAAGAGCATCTTATTGAACCTGTAGCTCAAAAATTCATCCTGGCTGATGAATGAGCTACAGGTATCCTCCTGTCTCAGTTTCGCCAGCGTTGGGGCTTCAAGCATGTGCGGCTGCATGTGGTTCTTGTTGCTGTGTCTGTTTTATGTGGGCATTAGGTATCTAACTCAGGTCGTCTTCCTCGCATGGTAAGTAGTTTAATCATTGTACCATCTCTCCAAGCTGTAACCCTATTTTTGGGGGGGGGGGGGGGCGCTGATGTTTCTGTTTTGTTTCATAAGCCAGAGTTTGTGGAGGGGTCTAGACAGGGTTTCTCTGAATAGCCCTGGCTATCCTGGAACTCACTTTGTAGACCAGGCTGGCCTCAAACTCAGAAATCCACCTGTCTCTGCCTCCCAAGTGCTGGGATTCAAGGCGTGTGCCACCATACCTGGCTTGTAACCCTATTTTTAATCTCGTATTTGACTGATAAGTAAGTTGATATCCTAAGGACTTATGTAGAATAGATGGAGGGAATGCATTGGAAATGGAATGTAGACTTGTGACCTCTGCTCAATCAATCCATCATGCTGTAGGACCTACCCCCCCATGCAGAGCATTTTTCTGCTTGGTATAACTCAGAGTGATTTTAGTTTCAGGGAAAAAGAACTTGGTTTGAATGACTCAATGAGACTTACATTGGAACACTATCCTGGGAAAGATGAGAGTTAAGCTTGCAAGGAAGATGAGGTAAAGATTGATGGGTTACATAATAAGATTCTGTCTTTCTTCATTTTTCTATTATGATGGCTTTATTCTCTCCTGCTATGCAACTCACTCCTTCCCATTCTCTACTTCCTTCCATTTTGCAAGGGAGTAGTAGTAATAATCATGTGTCATTAAATATATATGCTTCTTGCTACAAAGGAGTAATGCTTTTCTGGCATGAGATAAGTTTTGTAGAATTCCAGAGAAGGTGTGTTATTGGTCTGACATGTGTTAGACTACCCTTGGCTTAATCATTCGTCATGAGGTGAAACTTCCACATAGTACAGACACTGGCAAAGGAAGGATCAAAGAGACTGATGCTCCATCACATGTCTCCCACTCTCTCCCTCGTTTTCTTCTTATCAGTCTATCTTATAGGATGGACTAAATCAGAGATAGTACAGATCAGACTTCCCTCATGCCAACTGAGATAAATAAGTCAGCACTGCCTCAAAAGTTTATGGTGGGAAGATTTCTAAGACTGAAGTGAGTGCTTCTAATTTTCTATAGCATGAGTTTATGATGTTTTTCCCTTGTTAAATGAAGAAGGATTATTGGTTACTCAGACACAATGAAAGGACAGCCAGAGAGATGGAGACGTTAAAGATGAATTGACAATAGAATTCCCTTATTCAATGCTTTTCTATTGATCTGCTATCTCAGGGGTCACATTCAGCCCAAATCTGTTCTTGGTGCTAGTATATTTGCTGAGATAAATTTCTGGCTTGTAGCAGAGTTGAATCCTCATGTGTAAGTGCCTCCAGGATTCGGTCTGACATAATCATCATCCATTAAAAATGAATCCTAGGATATAAATTACCTGCATGAAAGGAGTCTCAACCATTGTTGCAGAGTTCAAAGGTATGTGTAAACAGTCACAAACTCACAGAAGACAGAGACACATTCCCGCATCCAGCTCACCTCAGACAGATGCTCCTAAGTTGATAGGACACGCTCTTCACTGTACTTACATCCTAACCTCTGCTGTGTGTTGTATATTGGTTTCACAGAATTTTCTATACCTTCTCTTGAACTACTCTTCATAGGCAACATTTTCAGTTAGGCAAATCACAACTCTGGAGCAGAAATGACCAAAAAATTAAAGTGAACAAGTATTTTTTTTTTTCATCTAAATCCCATGAGACTGAGTGGAATGATACCTTTCCTTCAATGTATCATATCCTTCGGTGTAAGTTACAGAACTTCTGCCCACAAGATACATGCGCACGCGCACACACACACACACACACACACACACACACATCAGGAGTGAGGGGGGACAGAGGGAAGGCTATACACACAGAGAGGCAAACAAACATACACACACACACAGAAAGAGAGAGAGAGAGAGAGAGAGAGAGAGAGAGAGAGAGAGAGAGAGAGAGAGAGAGAGAGAGAGCAATATCAAGGACAGACCCAGGAACAAAGGGATGGCGCACTCAATTTGGAAGCATTTTCCCCCAAAGTTTTGAGAAAGTTCTAAAGAAACAACAAAGGATATACAGCACGTTGTGACTAAATCTATGACTGAGTCAGCTACAGGTATCAGAGAACCAAGATGAGGGCCATGTTTCTAGAACACAGAATGATAATTCTCTGAGACTCTGGCAATCAGTCCAGGATACAGCCAACTCATTGTGTGACCTCTCATTGAAAGGTTCTGAGAAGTTCTGCCTCTCTCAGTAGGAGAAGTAAACACAATGGAAAACTAGATTTAAAGGCTCAATGAGGTAACCCATCACTTTGAGGTCCAGGTAAGGGGAAGGTTGAGCTGAGGGCGAATCTAGGGAAGTGCTCATGAGATCCATCTACTCCTGGATTCCAAATACTTACACTGACATTACATTTTCCCAAGTAGCATCCTTTCTTTCAAAGCCTCTTCTACCCACAGCCAAATCACATGCAAATGTTGTAGTCTGAACCATTGCTGTTCTCTGCCTAGACCCAAGTCCACTGCCCTCAAATCTGAATGCTTCAGAATAAAACTATAAACTATGTAAGATGACACACATTTCTCAACCTAAAGCTGGGAGGCCATCGTTTTGCTTATCTCATCACTTCCCGTATTCCCTCCTTTTGTTTTCTCAAAATGACAAGCAATCTCCTAAACCCTTGCCTTCTCCAGGGCATGCCCTGGGCATGACACTCACACTTTTCTCCTTTGCCCATGGTGTATTCTTCCTCATCCGCTAGTTTAGTAGCAGGGTCACTTTTGAGAAGGTTTTGATGAATTTGTCCTCCTTGCATCTATTGTCATATCCGTGGTTGCTTTGTTAACCTTTCCAGAGTATCTGGTCCTCAATTAGAAAAGGGTGATCAGAGTGCACTGAATTGTGTAAAAGGACCCCACTCTAATCCCACCTGGTGATCTGTGTGATCCTGTAGGTCACAGATTGAATCTTAACCATTCAAAAACACCATAAGCAGTTCAGAGAAAGGCTCCAGAACATTAGACGACTCTAGTTTGATTTTGTTATTTTGATACTGAGAAGATATTTTTATGTTATCAACAAATATTTTTCTGTAGATACTCCTGTGCTATCCCCTACTATCACCTCTGTATATAAATAACCTGCTTCACAGTGTGTACTCTGCTGTAGTGCAGCAAGCTACATTTGCTCAAGTGATTTCATGTAACAGTGGCACTTTGGGGCAAGTGGATTCAAAGATATGGAATAAAATAAAAATGAGGAAAAAAAAATCCTTAGTCTGAAAAGTTTGAGAAACTTTATTCCTATAATTGAAGTGATTATGCAAATGTTCCAGTCAGCAGCTTTCCCATTGGTGTTGATATGTTATTGAATGTCAAGAATCTTTGGAAGTCAATTCCACATACTCTGGCCTCCCCAATACTAATTCACCAGAAACAGGTTTGGTGCCTTTATTTGTTGAGACGCACTTCAAGCAATGGCACCTAGTCCTTCAAGATTCACAGGCTATGCAAATTAAAATGGAACGTAATTCCCAGGGGTCTCTTTCAAAGTTCACACACGAGTAGAGGGGGGTCCAAGTTGGAGCTGGCCTTTCTTCACTTCCTCACCAGCTGATGAACTCCACATTCTATACATCCCAATTTTCAGCAGTCTTTGTGTCCTTATGGATATGTAGCATCATTTACAGAACAGCCTGCTTGAATATTCCAGTGCTGGTATCACTACAGGTGAGTGGTTCGCCAATGTCATCTAGAAAGGGCAGAAGGTTAAAAAAAAAAAAAAAAAAAAGGCACCAGAGGGTAGTAAAATAAAGGATATGGCAATGCAGCTTTTCCTTCAGTACTGTGAATAGTGAACAGGAGTGTGTATGTGTGTCTATGGTTTTTGACCCATATTCTCCATAGTCCAGATCAGCAGGGCAATCTAGCCATTTCAGTCTATGTGGAGACAGAGCTCACTCCTTAGCATCTAACATGCTGGTTCCCCAGCTCTGCCACACACTATCTAGACACAATGAATATATTTCCTTTATCTTTCTGCCTCTCATTCTATACTTGCAAAATGCAAATAGCTATAGGACTCTGGTTAGGAATCAAGTGAGATTCTGGACAATGTTTTACGTGAACCACTAGCCATTATCATTGCTATGTTGTGACTATTTGACCTAAATCTGATCCCGGTGATGGAGCCCTCATTAGGCAAGTCATGGACCCTTTTCAGCGGGAGGTTTTATTTACATACTTTGTGTTCTGAGTCTTTGTGTGTATCATACATCATGACTGAAGAGTGGAAGTACACCTCAAAGGTGATTTGGAAAGGGATTCATAACACTTATTTTCAATAGTTAAATATGGAAGCATCTTAAGTGTTTGTCAGTCTATACATTGATAAGTGGAATGTAATATAAAAATATAATGGAATATTATTCTCCCTGAAAAATGAAGGACATTGTGATGTGTTCTGTAATATCAATGAGCCTAGGGACATTATACTAATTAAAATAAATGGTTGCAAATGCACGAATGACATAGATTTTACTTATATGAAGAACTCAAATGCAAAATTGTAGAAACAGATAATAATCATCATGGCTAAGGGCTGGGGAGAAAGGGGAATAGGAAGTTACTGTCTGTGTTCTGTGTATTGAACAGAAACAAACAAACAAACAAACAAAACCCATTTCACTTCGTGAGATGAAGAACCTTCTAGTGAAGAATGGCAGTGCTAGTTGCACAATCCACACTTGATGCCCCTGAACTTTATATTTAAAAATTAAGATAGTAATTATATGTTCTGCAAATTTTTTATAATGTTAAAATGGCCAGAAAGAAAGCAGAAGAGGATAGTTTGGGTAGGAGTATAAAAGGCCTTCCGAGAAAGACCTACTGCACCATGCCAAGCATTCCATTCAGTCCCTGCTTCAGTGTTCCTTTAGCAGAATCCATGTCCCCATAGTATACATTTTGCTGATGGCAGCCCTCAGGACATTTCCACAGCACTGCTGCCATGCCCACTGAGTACTGAAAGATGATGTTCACTGCATTGAGATGGAGCTTCCTGAGAAGATCTGGACCCTGAATTTGCTTTCACCTTGGGAATCTGCTGATGGGATGCTTGACTGACTCACTGATGGTGGTGTTTATCCAACAGGGGAAGGCGATATCTGTAAAGCATGATGGGAAACACCCTGGGATATGCACGGCCCCACATATCGCACAGACATGACCACGGACAAACGTATGTTTGTCCGTGAGCACACGGATGATGGGGAACTGCAAGCCAGCCAGGAAGCAGTCTTCTGCTTGGCCTGGGCCTTACCTCCCTGCTTGTTGCATCCACACATGGTTAAAATCTTGCTGCCAGAATATTTTTTTTTAGCTTCTTTCATATATTTTTTAGGCTTTCTTATGGTGGTGCATTCTGTTTCTGTGAGAGTTTTTGTCTGCATGTATGTGTGCATCATGTGTGCGCCTATTGCTTACAGAGATCAAAAAACTTAGGATCTCTTGAAACTAGACACACAGATGGTTGCGAGCCACCATATGGGTACTGGGAACTGAGCCCCGATCCTCTGAAAGAGCAACATAAAAGCTGAAAATATCATAGGTCAAGAAGAGAATCCTCACTTCACCTGTAAGAGAGATGAGAAGGGATGGTTTCAAACACATCTCTAGGGACATGTCTTAACTTCTGGAAACATCGCTTTCATTCACACCATACTGGGTGCTCTTGTACCCTAGCGGATATGAGACAGGCATGCCCCTAGATACCTCAGAATGCAAAGCACATTCATCCTCCAAGAAAAACATGCAGACAAAAACCTCACAGAAACCCAACTTCAAATGTCAACGATGTCAGTGTTAAAAAGCCCTGCATTCTATGAAGGTATACTCTCCCCATTGAACAGATGAAAAATTGAGGAAAGGTCTTTTTTTTTTTTTTTCTTTTTTGTTTTTCAAGACTGGGTTTCTCTGTATAGCCCTGGTTGTCCTGGAACTCACTCTCTAGACCAAGCTGGTCTCAAACTCAGAAATCTGCCTGCCTTTGCCTCCCAAGTGCTGGGATTAAAGGTGTGCGCCACCACTGCTGGCTCTTCTTTTTCTCTTACATGCTTTGCATTACAAACCCAGAGTAAATTGTTAGCCACAAATATAAGCATAAGGAAGATGGCAGGGGTGCTTGAAGGCAGCTTAGAAAGAGGAAGGGCTTTGTTTGAAGAGAGCAGCAGCAGCCTGGCTTTAGGGTTGAGCATCTGGCCCAAGGCTTTCAAACTCCCATAGCTACAGTCAAAAGGAAGCTCTGCACATGCAGGCTCCATTGGTCCATGTGGAAACATCACTACCAGGGAGAAAATCAAGGTCTAACAACACCCCCTCCTACCCCCTTTAAAATGAGGCTGAAACTCTCTACCCTCCTTGGCTGTGATGGATTTTGAACATTAAAAAAAAAAAAAAAAAGTTTACAATCCCAGCCGGGCTTGCATAAATCACAACGCCTCTGTACAGCAGCAGCAGACATGACTTATGGCCCCATCACTATGGCAACAGGAGCAGAGCCTGCAGACGCACAAAAGTGCCACTCCTGCATGACAGGCCTTGGCTGGGCACTGATGGAGAGGCAAGTGTACCAGAGAAAGGATGCATTCTCCAGGACTCACTGCCCATTTATCTTCATTCAGCTCAGTGCAAGCTCCTTGCCCCATCTCTTCTGTCCTCAGTCTCTGCCTACAGGTTTGTTTTTCTTCTCTTCTGAGTAGGGATGATCTTTTCCTCCTTTTAACCTTCCTCACTGAAGGTTTACAAGAGAAGGAACCCCAGTTAGAGCTGACACAGTTTATGGTGGGGGTGCATGGCATGTGCTCTAAGCACTGAGTTATGGTGACAGTTTCTACATGCTAACCGTTAATACATATGTACCCTTCATAGATGATTTTCCCCCATGGTGTTGCAAGTTGGTCTTTTAGAATTTCTTCTTTCTGCCAGGACACCATCTAATGCAGTTGGCATAGATTCAGCTCAGCTGGAAGCTGACTTTGGTCTCTCCCATTGCTCCACTTGCCTGCCACCTGCATTTCTCAGGTCACGGTTGCTCTTCCCAGATGTTCTAGCCCTTTGTTCTTAGCCTCTTCTACCCACAGCACACATACTTCTTCAACCTCTGCCTTCAAGTCATCCATCCATGTCACCTCTGACCCTCCATCCATGTCGCCTTTTCTGACCCCCACCATCATCCGGTGAAGACATCCTTCTCTTTTCCCCACAGCGTCTGACCCCTTCCTCTTACTGCTATACACACTCTCCCAAATCAGTGCTAAAGTGCACTTCAGCACACGTGCCTCTCCCCCTCTTCATCGCTGTCACCTATCACCACCTCCACACTAGCCTCTCTTTCTCATTTTCAAGCTGATGTCCCTGGTATTGCAGGACTATTTTCTTTCCAGTCCTAAAAGCTGATCATCATTTCTATAATTGATTCGAATAGAACTCAGGAGTTCTTTTGAACTAGAGGTACCTGCTGCCTCTAATCCTGCATTGTATTCTGTGTTCGCCAGCTGGACTCAGCTAATACCTAAGTAGCTTGGACGTCTCCAGGTCATCGTAGTCACTTCATACATATAAGTCCCATCTCACTAAATTCTGACAAAATAAGCGATTTTCACTTGTCCCTCAGCCTTCAGTTTAAATGTCTCTCTGTATCCAGAAGGGATGCATTTACTAAATCAGTTTAATCATGGGGCTTTTAATCCTGGACTTTCTTTTTTTTTAATTAGACATTTTCTTCATTTACAGTTCAAACGCTATCCCGAAAGTCCCTTATACCCTTCCCCCCCCCAGCCCTGCCCCCCACTCCACACAATCCTGCTTCCTGGCCCTGGCATTCCCCTGTACTGGGGCATTTCTAAAAATTGGAAATTTCTTTAAAATATCAAGTGCATATTAGAGTTGTAACAAAATTTAGAGTCATGGAATATCCAAATAGCCTCAAAATACCTTGTCATGGGTAACAAGTAGTTAAGAAGGATGAAATTATAGCTTAGAATAAGGCAACAATGCCATCTTTGCCATTGACAAAGTCAATAGCAAGTTCCTGTGTGCCTCTTGACAGGATGCTCAGAGACAACAGCATCCTTGTTGGCGATTCTGCCTAGTGTACATAACCTGAATCTGACTATGAGGAAGCACAGGAGTGGGCAGCTGACTGAGACAGAAGCAGACACTTTCACCCAACCATTGGACTGAAGTCAGGGACCGCTATGGTTGACTTAAGGGAAGGATTGTAGAAGCCAAAATGCAAAGTGACACCATAGGAAGACCAGCAGTCTCAACCTACCCTGACCCCAGGAAGTCCCCAGAGATTGAGTTACTAACCAGGAGCATACATGGGCTAGTCCGAAGCCCTTGGCACATATGTACCAGAGGTTTTCCTGGTCTGGCATCAGTGGGAGAAGATTTGCTTAATCCTAGAGAGACTTGAGGCCCCAGGGAAGGGGGAGCACCCTCTTGAAGACAAAGGGGAAGAGGAATGGGATTAGGAACCGTGCGTTGGGGGACTGAATGGGGGAACAACTATAATGTAGACAGAATAATTTCAAAAAACAAAAAAACAAAAACAAAACAAACAAACGTGAAGGTCATCGGAGCAGTGTAGCCCGAAAAACTGTCCAAACTGAAAAGACACCAAGCAACGATGGCAATTGATTGCAATTCACAAGCTGGGCCTTTCTTTGCTTTAAGGACATGAGGTGCTGGGGAGATTGTGCAACAGGTAAAGCACAAGCCAAATTTGGATCCCCAAATCTTCCATAAACTGACAGGTGGGCATTACAGTCCACCTGTAATTTCAATGCACGGAAGGCAGAGAAGAGAATTCCCACAGCAAGCCGGCTAGCTAGATTAACCAAACATTGAGCTTCAGGTTCAACAAGAGATGTTGCCTCAGTGAGTAAGATGGAGGGAGAATGAAGATACTGAACATCTACTTTGGGCCTCCACAACCACATACACACACACACACACACACACACACTCACAGCAGGTAAAAAATGAAATAAAATGATGACATTAGTAGACTACTTAAATGTCTATGGATCCATACCAGGCCTGTGGTAACCGTCTGATGTAGGTGAAATACGATGTTCTCATTATCAGAAAATTCACAATGAAGTATTTGAAAGAAAGTAGGCTCTGTGTCATTTAACTGACTTTTAAATACTTCAGAGTGAAACATTTGTGTGTGTGTGAATACAGAAAGTGCAGATGGGCAAGAGAGAAAACAGAAGGAAAACTGTCTTTGTGAGTTCCCTGGTGTTGAACTTCATTCTCTGATATTATTCTGATTATTCAGGGTTCCTCGTATTTCCATATGAAATTTGTTGTTGATATCTTTTAGCAATATGCAGCAGGGAGTGCACTCACTCTGTAGAGCATCTTGGGTGCCATAACCATATGATGTCTCTCTATTCATTTATACCCTCCATAATTTTTTCATCCTCATTTTTTGTCGTTTTCAGACTACACACATTGTTTTGGTTTTTATAAGTTTATTTCTGAACATTTCATCTTCTTATGAGACTGCAAATGGGATTGCTTTCCTAATTTTGTTCTCAGGATGTTCACTAACTAATATATAGAAATAAAATTGACACTTGTACATTGCCCACATATCTTGCAAGCTGATGAAGCCAATAATTAGTTCTAGTGGTGTGTGTTTGTATGTGTGTGTGTGTGTGTGTGTGTGTGTGTGTGTGTGCTAGGATTTTGGATATACAAACTCAAACCATCTGTCAAATGAAAATTGTTTTCTTTCTTTTCCAATCTGGATTTCTTTTATTTATTTGTCTTTCAAATGTGCCTGACTACAACCTCCATTGCAATGCTAATCAGATGCAACAACAGTTTATATTTTACAACCATTCTTCAAGCCCTGTATTGCATTAAAATAAAAATGTTAAAAATATATGCCAAAAGCCTAGCCTTAAGAATACTGATTCAAGCTGGGCATGGTGGCGCACGCCTTTATTCCCAGCACTCTGGAGGACGAGGCAAGCAGATTTCTGAGTTCGAGGCCAGCCTGGTCTACAAAGTGAGCTCCAGGACAGTTAGGGCTATACAGAGAAACGCTGTCTCAAAAAACAAAAAAAAAACTAAAATGAAAAACCAAAAAAAAAAAAAAAAAAAAAAAGAATACTGATTGAGATGACCTAGGGAGGCACTCATGGTAGTGGCAACTTTATTTAACTTTATGTAGTCACATAAATTCAAATGCATACAATGGTGGTAAAGTAGAAGTGAAACACTCCAGGAAAGCAATGGGAGCTGATGGGAATGGGAGTGGCCTGCAGCAGAAGGTCATATAGCATGAGGAAAGCATCGCAAGTACTTTGTATATTCACATAAAATGAACTTCTAGAACCCTGCATGGTAATAAATAAAATAAGAAAAAATAAATTTAAACATTGTGAAACTGGTCAAAATATGTAGCCTACTCAAAGCATAAATCAAAACAAAACAAAAAAAAAAAAAAAA
>NC_034595.1:19666380-19694688 GCF_900095145.1 Mus pahari | reverse complement strand
AAAAAAAAAAAAACCCTGAAACCTTTTAACTGATTCTAATACAGCCAGGATTGATCAGCCCTCTCTCTGGAAAGAGGCCTTTGTCATTCTCCATCATAGCATGTGTCACAGTTGACTGTGGTGCCTTGTTCTGTTTTCCAAGACACTGAGAATCCTGCCAGAGCTGAAGTGGGTATTTTTGCTTCTTCATCATGTTATCCAAAGCAATAGTGTCTTCTACTGAGGAGATTGAAGAAAAACAAAACAAAACAAAACACAACTTCATATCAAAATTTGTAACCCTCACAACACCATGAGATGTGTAACAAAGGGCCTCATTTTCATAGGAGAAATAAAATAATGCTCTCTTTGTAGCAACTGACTGAGAGCACACAGTTAGATAGTGGACCAGTAGAAGGTGCAAAGTCAGTCCTGTATATAATCAAAGGTGAGGTTTTCCATCCATAACAGGATCCCTACCTTCTAGTATACTTTCTAAGTCTCTACTCAGCTCAGAAGATTCAAGCTAGGGTTTATATTTGCTAGAGTCCACAGTATAGTGTAGGATACCCTAAAACTTGTTTGCATTATTTTTCTCACATTTGTACTTATCCTTCACTTTGTACCTCAGACTCACAATCTTCCAGTATCCTGGGCATCTATCTGCTAGTCTCTACCATCTGACAGATGATTTGTAAGTATCACCTTACATCAGTCATTCTTAAGGCTTCCTGACACCTATAAACTTGTATGACATTGTTTCAAATGAAAGAACTCATTCATAGAACTTGTTTGTCCTTGGCCACAAAAACCAATCAAAGACCCAACATTTCAACACCAGAGCTTAAGCCATGTATCCCCACCATGGGTTGCCTTCTCTGTTACTACTAAAAGTACAAAGGTCTTGCACACACTTCACATGGCAGTATTATCCCTACTCATAACAGAGTATAGATAACTATAAGCCCACAGAAAACTTCGTAAGTCATGCATTGCTAGGCTCATTCCTAGTCTCCCTGATTGATAAGTCTGGCATGAAGCTTTATATTTGCTATCTTCTAGCTTATCATGCAATGCAAAGCTCGTGCTGAGAACTGTTTCATGAAATTACTTAAGGTGGTATCAAATCTCTGTTAAGAAGACAAAATGCTAGAATTCAGAAAGATATAACAAGTGCTTATCATTCAAGCATGAAGATGTGAGCTCAGATCTCCTGCATCCATGGAAAAAGCTGAACGTGATGGTGATGTGCATTTATAATCCATATACTGGAGAGGAAAAGATGGGTGGATACCTAAAGCTCACTGGCAGGCCTGCCATCTTAGTGAAATCAGGATGCTTTAAGAATAACAGAAACACTCCCAACTAATTAATTCATTTTAAAAATAGGAGAGGAACCAGCAGCCATCTGTGGCTTCGTATGCATGTTCACACACACTCATCTTCACGGGTATACATGTCCCCCAAAACATACACAAGTGTGCGTGTCTCTGTGTGTGTATATGAGCGCGCACACATGTGTATCTTCCTATGACACAAAAAAATACAAATAAAAGATGTAAAGACTGTGACAGCATATTAGGAAGGTAGCCAAAACAAAAGTGACTCCTTGAGCTTGTGACACTTACAAAGTCAGAAAGGAATTCCCCTGCTTATATGCCCTTTGAGGGCATATTCCCAATAACCTAACTTGCTAAGGTTTCTTCTTCACCTAGTGGTGCCATAGCATGAGAACAAAAACCTCAAGTCGTTGTCTTTTGAAGTTAGAAAACAACTAAACTATAGTAAGGGTGGTAGCAGGAATATAAATAAGTGGGACCAATGGAAGCCAATTGATCTGGAAACCCAGTCGCAACGGTTGGCAAATTATAGCCAAACCAATTCCGCCCGTCATCTGTTAAATATAAAATTTTATTACAGCATAACCTCTTTCATTTTTAACAGATTACCAGTAGCTAATTTATTGCTACAATGGTGGAATTGACTAACTGCAACAAAATATCCTATGGTCCACTGAACCTAAAGTATCTACCATCTGGTATATAGCAGAAACAGGTTGATACGTAGTGACTCAAAATGTGATCCCTAGACTGGTGGAATTACCATATCCATGAAACAGAGAATCCCAACTCCCAAATTGAAACAAGCTAAATTTCATTGTACAGTTTTACAAGATCCTATGGCAATTTGTCATGATAGTAAATATTAGGAAAGAGTGCTTCTAAATAGCAAAGTAGCTGAGAGACTGAATTTTAGAATCAGGTAATTGAAACTCTGATAGTTACTAACATTATGCTAGGGGTTGCTTATGTCCATTTCTAGCCTTACACATCTAAACCATAACACCAGTGCCTATATCAGTATATTTAGGACTGGAATGAAATTAAGACAGTTCAAAGTCCTGGCCTTTAATAATAATCGAATAAAAGTTAGCCATTATTATGATTATTCTTTTTAGTTTACAAATGGAAACCCAAATTGTGCCTGGGAAGAAATATGACAACCAGACTAACATGAGCACAGGATTTCTATCTTTAATCTGATTTTAATGCCTATTTCCTTCCCTTGGTTTTAATGGGCAGATAATTAATGCACCCAATTGTGATTATACTCTGAGAGTCATTCACTAAGCAAATTGATCTTGGGTTAAGTATTTTTCTCTGACTTCTTTTACCCTACCCATAAATGAAAATAAATAACAAAATCAGGTTATTATTTAACTGATCTTACAAAAGGTCCGGCAGAATTGATGATCTAGTTCAGAGCCTGGTATGTTGGAGATGGTCAATACAGGACACCAAAATTTTGAGAAGTAAAAAATAAGAAAGGAAACCCATAACATCATGATGTGCTGTTCTGGCTCACCCTGCCTCCCTCTGAACAGACACAGTTTTAAGAACAACTGACTCCCCCAGAATTATCAGGAAATCAGCATGGTTGGAGGCATTACTGGTTTGCTCCTTTATCCAAAATAATCTCAAATAAAAGAAGTAAAGGGTTGGGGGTCAGGATTTTGTTGCTATCCCAAACTTTGCTTTTAGCTTTGATAACGTCACATAAGCTTATCCCTCAGTTTGGTCATCAGTAAACTGTGCTAATTCAACCTTCATTCAGTTGTGAAAATCAATGAACTGATTCATGGCTACCACACAATCTCTGTTACATGAAAGATGCTACTATTTGCTTTTGGTAAATGGAGACTTAAATACATCACAGTGTGGATGATCACTGAACTTGAAGATAGAAAGGAGGTCTGGAAGAAAATGAGATCATCTTCTATATGGTGTCTTTTTCGAATGGAGAAGCTGAGGCACAAGGATGACACCATATTGGCCCAAGTCCACACCATAGGGAGGTGGAACCAGCTACCTGGGTCCCCATCAGGGGGCCCTTAGTGTTTTATTAAGCTATACCTCCACAGCTTGGCTGTTCACAAATATGCCTTGTTTCCACAGTCACCAGTGGCTGAGCAGGAATTGGGCTTTTCATCAGAGAATGTAATCAAGGCAGCCTTGAGCCTTAGAGAAGCAGCTCCAAAGGCTGTTTGTTGTTCAGCAGGCTGAGGCAGAGGCTTGAGGCCAACATTAGCAGCCCTGGGCTCCTGACAGCAGGTGTGGATGATGAATGGGCAGCTTAACGTGATGGAGCAAATTGATCATTGCATCACCGACCACAACTTATTCATTTCTGCAAGGAGGGCAATTCATTACCCTGCATGTCACGATGCCCATGTCAGTGCCAGAGATAAAAGCCCGAGGCCTCACAGCCTGTGCCTCTCATCACATCTCCCTTCTTCTTAATAGGAGAGAGAGGATGCTGCAATAGAGTGCCAGATGCTGGAGGCTGCTCCAGGGTCCTCAGTCTTGCCAGATCCTGGAGGCAGTTTCTTTGCTAAGAAATCAACAGAGACAATCCCCCAGGGCTTTAAAACTAATCAACAACAACAAATAAGTTGCATCTTTCAGGCTAGTTTTATACACTCAAGGGCAAAGATGTTGAAAAGAGTTTCAAGGCTTCATGTAAGCACAATAAGAATGAAATCAAGAATTGATTAGTCAAGTCTATATGGGTTTACACTAAGTATGTTTATACTTATATTACAATCTAAAAGTAAACTGTTTTACACAGCTCCCTCGTCCTATTAGGTGTAAACTAGCATTAAAAGTGAGGCAAAAACTTTAGTATGTACTTGTAGGCAATTAATGCAAAATTTATTATTATTAGTATCATCATCATCATCATCATTATTATTGTTGACAATAATGGTAGCTATCAACTGTAGTCAAACACTGTGTGTTTACCTAGATACATTTGGAACATTGTAGTAATTGTAAAATTACTTGAGTTTGCATCTATTTTCCCCGACAGGAAAGAGAGGTTGTCTCATATTCTGGATCACTTTCTTGAGTGAAAAAGAGAGAAGTAAGCCCACTAGTTATTTGCTGGCAGTTTCACCTTCCTGAGTCCCTTCCACTCCAGCTGAGGCACATCCCAGAACCTCTGCCACCAAATAAACAACTGAGCCTCATTGCCACTACCCTTCTCTCAGTAATGTCCACATTATGGCCCTTTTACAACCCACGGCCAATTGCTTTGCCTGAACCCTGATCCCCTGCACACCCGTGTGTAGAAAGGTCTTAATCTATTGATTATGTTCTCTCTCTCTCTCTCTCCTTTGTCTTTATAATAGAAAGCAGACCCCTTTCCTTGCCATGTCAAACTGCCTGCATGTAGCTTAAGTGTGAGTGCTAAGTATTACAATTTCCATCAATGTGATTCAGTTGGTCTCTCCCACTGCAATATCCAGAGCAACAGAAGTCTGTGCTCATCACTCACTCTGTTATCTCCGTTTATGTCTCTATTGGTTACATTGTTTCCACATCCTCCATGTATGGGGCTTGAATACTAGGTGCTCTGGAGACCCATCTTGAATGTAGCTCTTGAACATATAGGAAAAAAAGAAGCTTCACTCTTCCTCTGCTGCATAAAGTTCCACAGAAGGGTGGTTTTGATGCTGCAGGTTATATATGCCTTCACCGTGACACTGATAAGGGGAGCAGGAGGCAGGATGCAGGATGGTCAAGTTTGAATTGGAGTAGAAGGAGACAGGGTTCCTACAGTCTTGCATGCCCCACCGCAGTGCCATAGGAAGGAAGAGTGGATACTCTGTAACGGGAAAAACGGAATAGAGAAATAAAAGGGATGCCCTTGGAGACAGTGGCAAGCAAGGTTTGCCTGACACATTAGAGCTTTCCATGGCTGGCTATAATCTGTTCCATATTGACTGTTTCATTTCAGTATTTAAACATATTCAACCATGTCTCACTTTAAATGCCATAATCATTTGGAATAATACTGGTGATTTTTTTCTTAACTCTCACATCCTTCTAGCTATTTACTAAGCCCCTCATTTTAGAAGCGAATTTATTGAACGAATGCTGTACTTTGGTCGTTTTTATGAAGTCATTTCCCATTCATGTTTTATCTCACTAAGAAAACAGAATCATTTCCTATATCATAATGGTGATTAATAAGGAATAGCTTGTCTCCTCTACTTACCTGGAAGATCTTTGCCAGTCAGTCTAGAAGCAGTGCTGGTTCTATACATGGAAAGTTGCTTTGTGCCTAGTAAGAGGCCAGATATGTGTCGCTGAGCATGTTAAGAGGGCACGCAGCACAGGCAACGAGCTATTCCACCCAGAACGTAAATAGTGGCTAGATTGGGAGACCTTGACCTTTCCTTCTATAGCTAGTTCTTCCATCTGGTATTGTCTTACACATTGTTCTATATGTGTTTCCAAGAGACCATCATCTGAACAGAGGCCAGAAAATTATCAAAACACACACACACACACCAAAAGAAAACAGAAAACCCATTTATTCCTTATATAATTTTCATATCTTGGGCAATGAGCTGAGAACATTCCCTGCAGCTTCTTTAGTTCATCCTCACCGAGCATAAGATAGTCTAGTTGTACTTAGCATTACACAGCTTTTTACAGGTTACCCCACATCCAAACTCAAATCTAACTATTTTCCAACACTGCATTCAAGACATCACTCAGAAGTGGCAAACCATTTTAGAACTAGGACTGACTCATCGTGAGTATGACAGCCAAGTGCAGGAGTATTGTCAAGCCTCAGGGAAGTCTAGTGCTTGGTAGCCAAAGTGTCTTTTCTTCACAGAATGTTTCTTAACAGTTCACTGGGCTGTGTTTTGAAAAAATGCTATTCTGAAAATGATCAGACATTATACAAAGAAGCACAAGTACTTTCTTCCCATTCTACCACAGCTCCTCTCATACACATGTGTTCACACACACACACACACACACACACACACACACACACACACCACATGCATGTACAAGTGCACATGCACACATGTCAGTTACATTGTGCCTACTTACAGTGCTACAAGCAGCAAACATCCTTTCTCCAATTTTTCCATCACCATTAGCAGTGAATAAACATAGTGTTGCACATCTTAGCCCCTACATGACATTTCTACTAAAAAGAATCAGAGCTCCTTAGAGAAATTGAGCCCAGAAAAGTAAAAGGTGAATCTAAAATACCTTATGCAGGAAAGGAAACCAAAGATATCAATACATGTTAAAGGACACGGGATTCATCTTGGCAAAGCTTACACTGGCCAACGTGATACAGGTTAAACATCAGAATAAATAATTATGATGACATAACCCAATGAACTCAATAAACAGGAAACTAACACTCAATACTCATTTTCATTAGTAAATGGATACATTGAATATTTGATAAGGATTAGAACAGTCTAATTCAAATTACCTCCCACAAAGTGGTAAATGGTTACACAACAATAAGGAAAATAGATAACATCTTGATGAAATGAATAAATGAAGATCATCCAAATAAGGCAAGACCATGTACCACTTGACCTAAACTTCATCTTGAAAAACATTAAAAACACAGAAAGAAAGCTATTCAAATAAATCAAGAATTTGAAAGACAAGGGAAAATAGAGGATGCATTGTTAATGGAACACATTATATAAAGGCAGTTTCAACCTGGGCACTTTCCATTAAAGAATACTGTTGAGAAACAACAACAAAGAACCATCAAAAGCAACAAAAACAAAACAAAAGCAGAGGCAGTAGCACTCTGAAGGCAGAAGTGGGCATATCTCTGAGTTCAAGGCCAATCTGATCTATAAAGCTAGTTCCAGTATATCCAGAGCTAAACAAAGAAAGCCTGTCTCAAAAACAAAACAAAACAAAACAAACAAAAAGACTAAATTGTATCTAAGAATTGATAATACTAGTTGTATTGATGACTACAGTGTCGTTATGCTTAAGACTGGTTTTGTTTGTAGAAAATAACATTCAAGTTTTCAGAGTGATAGGACACATCTAGTTGTGAAATGACCCTACAGAGAATAAAAAGTCTTCATTCTGAAGAGGGGTATAGGAAAATAGTGAATCAAATATCTATACTGAGAATAAAGCAGTTCTTTCATGGCCAAATTTGCATCAAAGTGCAATCTCTATGGATATCCTCATGGGTAATACTCTGTGAATATCTTCTGCTCCTTTCTGCCTTTGGGAGAGAGTACAGAGGACTGAGATACATGAGACCAGAAAGGGAGAGAACATTGTGAAGATGGAAAATCAAAGTCATTTACACATTAATTACTCAGTGAGATTGGCAATATGGCCTTTCTGGGAAGTCAGAAGTTGCCTTCCTGGAAGAAATAATAAGCTTTTACACCTAACTCAGGTGTCCTGATGAGCCTTCCCCATCAATTATCCTCATATTCCTTAGAAAAGCCCCTAGAGGAAAAAAATGAAAAAAGGATGTAAGACTGGTTTTGCATGGCCAGAAACAAAAAACCCAGGGTCAGTGGTCTTGTTTGGTGTTAGTGTGGCTATATAGCATGTGCATCACCTGGGTTTCATCCCTGAATCTCCAGAGATAGGCAAGGAAATGGAGAAGAGGAGGAGAGGTGAGTGACTTCCCAGCATCATACTTTTTGGTTGCGATGATTCAGCGAATAGGATACAGCGCTAGCTGATTCCAGCACTGCAAAGAATCTCTCTACTGCACTCCAAGACACTTACCAAGTAAACTGTCCCTCAGGGAAAGTAGGATTGCATAGTTTATATCTCCTGACATCATTACCCGCTTACCCTTATCTCCTGGCACCAGCTTTATACAATACACTCTATGTCACTCTGCTCCACTTTCTTTCTCCTCAAAATTTACGCCAGCATCATGTTTTAGGGGAAATCTCTCAAGCTTAATGAGACTTGAGGTTCAAATGAAAGGTATGGATTTTTAGAATGGATTTAAGAAATCCTTTCCAAATAAGAGTGGTGCATAGGTCTCTGCCATGCAGAGAGCCTGGGTTATTTACCACTGCATTTTCTCTGCCTATAGCTCTCCCACCTCAAGTCCCAGGTATCAGGCCTAAATTATTGCCTTTACACACACACACACACACACACACACACACACACACACACATACACACACAAACATACGCAACCTGCTCTTCTTTCTTGTTTCTACTTTAGTATCTTCATCTTTCATCTCAGCACTAATACTTGAAGATCATTATTCTATTTCAAGAAAGTTGTGCAGCTGAGGAATTTATTAATTTTGCCCTCTGGCTACAGAAAACCAATAATCTTCTTCAGGAAAAAAAAGTCTAAAAGACTGGAAAGGAGAAAAGGGGTTAAGTTGGAGGAGGAAGAAATAAGATAAATAGTCTATGATGCCTTTACTGTCTACAGTATCTCCCATAGGACAGGTTCTCATTTTTGCGCACTGGGTTCTTTAATACACAAGCAGTGTCAGAGATGGTAAAACTCTTGATATCAGGGAGAGATCACTTGACTGCAAATCTGTAAAGACTTTCTGAAGGACAGAGGGTGGGGGTTAATATTGATACTTATTTGCACACCTGCAGAATCTAAGGCACAAATATCCAGTGTACGGATGGTGTTCAGAGCTGCAGCTCCAGCACTCAGAATAATATTGTCCAAATAATAAACCAGAGAAGCCTTGGCAAATCGGTATTTTACGGAATGATGAAGAATGGAGCCCTGGAAGGAGAGAGATGGTTGGAAAGTGGAGAGGAGCAAACCAGGTCCAAAGGAAGAATTGATGGAGACAGAAAAGGATGGGGGAGGAATATAGTAGAGCATATAAGAAGGGAGGGGAGTAGAAGAGAGAGAGGAGTAGAGGTAACTGCCTACTTGGTAAAGCAATAGACAGATGAGTACAACATAGTGTCCAATTATCTGTCTAATGTGTCTTTGCCACCCTGCTCCTCTCCATCTGCCACTATTACTACATGAAGAAGGTTTGGCATCTGTCTCTAGCTACTCTCTTGACCCACCACCACCTTATTCTTCATAGAACACAGACTTGCAGCAAACACCTACCACTGAGAAAAGTGATTCAAAGAATAGCACATCTAATCTCTGCTCAAAGTTAACTCATTATTGGCCTGATCCTATTTGATTGATTCCCTTCCCTGATGATTCTCAGTTCCAGTTATTGAGATGCAAAGGCAACGTGGGCAACCTCTGGAAAACTTCTCCTTGATCTTAAGAAGCAGACCACATAACAATAGTTTATTCTTTATTCTGGATTTTGCTACATGTTACATAGACTCCTGAAAACAATTTGTATTCTCAATATAAAGGATTTCATCCTGGGAGATCATGTATCACTGAGTGTGTCTGCTCCTTGTTAACACCCTTGAATAACTGAATGAGGCATCTCTGATATACTACTGTAGTTATAAAATTTCTATAACAAACTAACAAAATGCACCCATATATAAAGAGAGAACATTTATTTGGACTCATAGTGTTAGTTGATTTATAATCTTTCAGTCCAATGGCGTAACACAAACTCATGATATAATACTGAAAATACATGTCTTGGTAAATATACAAAAAATAAGAAATCAAGGAAGAGAAAAATTATTGAAGTATTTTATCCTCAACCCATAAGTTCTTATCACTTATGTATATCACCAAACTTGGAGCCAAGTCCTTGGGTCTCTGGAAATATCCATAACCCCAAATATAGCATCACTCCATCTTTATATTTTCTTGTAAAAGCAGCAATTTCTATATTTGTGATATGAGCCAATTCCCATCATGCTTTTTTATAAGATATTTTCTATATTTACATTTTTAAATGTTATCCAATTTCCTGGTTTTCCCTTTGAAGACCCCCTCCCCTATCTCCTTCCCCCTTTGCCTGCTCAGCAACACATCCTCTCCTGCTTCCTGGCCCTGGCATTCCCCTACACTGGGGCATAGAGTCTTCACAGAACCAAGGGTCTCTCCTCCCACTGATGACTGACTAGGCCATCCTCTGCTACATATGTAGCTGGAGCCATTAGTCCCACCATGTGTACTCTTTAATTGGTGGTTTAGTCCTAGGGAGCTCTGTGGGTACTGGTTAGTTCATATTGTTCCTCCTATGGGGATGCAAACGCCTTCAACTCCTTGGGTTCTTTCTCTTGCTCCTTCATTTGGGACCCTGTGCTTCATCTAATGAATGACTGTGAGCATCCACATCAGTATTTGCCAGGCACTGGCAGAGCCTCTCAGGAGACAACTATATCAGGTTCCAGTCAGCAAGCACTTGTTGCCATCCACAGTAGTGTCTGAGTTGGTGATTGTATTTGAGATCGATTCCCAGGTGGGGCAGTATCTGAATGGTCATTCCTTCATTCTCTGCTCCACACTTTGTCTCTGTAACCACTTCCGTGGGTATTTTGTACCCCTTTATAAGAAGTATCGGGAACCTAATAAATTGCAAATTTTCTGTAAGGCAAAGGATACTGTCAATAAGACAAAATGGCAACCAACAGGTTGGGAAAAGATCTTTAGTAATCCTACATCTGATAGAGGGCTAATACAATATATACAAGGCACTCAAGAAGTTAGACTCCAGAGAAACAAATTACCCTATTAAAAATAGGGTACAGAACTAAACAAAGAATTCTCAACTGAGGAATACCGAATGGCTAAGAAGCATCTAAGCAAATGTTCAACATCCTTAGTCATCACGGAAATGCAAGTTGAAACAACCCTGAGATTCCACCTCACACCAGTAAAAATGGCTACGATCAAAAGTTCAGGTGACAGCAGATGCTGGCAAGGATGTGGAGAAATAGGAACACTCCTCCACTGCTGGTGTGACTGCAAGCTGGTACAAACACTCAGGAAATCAGTCTGGTGGTTCCTCAGAAAATTGGACACAGTACTACTAGAGGACCCAGCAATACCACTCATGGGCATATACCCAGAAGATGCTCCAACATGTAATAAGGACACCTGCTCTACTATGTTTATAGTAGCCAGAAGTTGGAAAGAACCAGATGTCCCTCAACAGAGAAATGGATACAAAAAATGTGGTACATTTACACAATGGAGTACTACTCAGCTGTTAAAAACAATGGATTTGTGAAATTCTTAGACAAATGGATAGATCTGAAATATATCATCTTGAGTGGAGTAACCCAATCACAAAAGAACACACATGATATGCACTCACAGATAAGTGGATAATAGCCCAGAAGATCGGAATGCCCAAGATACAATTTGCAAACCGCATGAAACTCAAGGAGAAGGAAGACCAAAGTATGGATACCCATCATGCTTTTTTTGGCAATGGCATACTTATATACATAGGAATTTCACCTCATGGAATCCAGTCTCTTTCAAATCTAGGGCCCTGTCTCTCTCACTACCCTCTTTATCAACCCTTAATTCATGGTCCACGTCAAATTTTGGGGGGTTCTGTAACTACACTAAATTTCAGGCATCCATGCCTTGTCACCTGAATTGAATTGCATCTCATCTCCTACATTTTTTTGGCAGATGGCATCTCTTCCTCTTTCCAAAGAAGAACTGAAATGCCACCTTCCCAAGGAACATTTCTCTCTCTGCTGATGGTGGTTAAATATGAAACTTGGAACCAAGACACCTGGATGTGAATTTTAGCTCTATCACCTAATGTATGCTTAATAATTTTCTGGTTTGGTCTCCTCCTTTGTAATATAGAAATAATAATACTTCTCAAATAGGATGGTTAATATATGACATACTTCCTGATGCAGGACTTTCACCTAATGTAATCCAGATCTCTTACAAATCTATGGCGCCATCTCTATATCTGCCCTCATTCTCTATTTTAGAATATATAAATAGGGCATACATATTTATATACATATAAATAGAACATATTTTAGAATATGTGTGTGTGTGTATATATTCAGTGAGATCAATCTAGAACATACAAAAAAGCAGTATAATACTATTAGTTTTGTAATCCTGTTTTCAGCAGTCTTCATAATAAATAGAGATGTGTGGCCTCTTAGAAACCTAATCCTTGTTTTTCTTGTATCTGTTATATTGCTCATCAAAAAGCTAAGAACTGCAAAAATATATTTTAACACAATATTTGTATAAATTCTTGGTGAATTCCTTACAATTCATTTTGAACATACTGCCCCCAGAACCACCCTCTCCATACTTCTATCCATTCACATTCAACTTTAAGATTTGTTCCTCTCCCTACCCCTATCAAGGCCAGTTTATGTTGTATAGCAAGATCTTGGAATGGGCCTGCCCTGACATGTGGTCAGCCTACCTGGGATGGGGCAGCCACATAGTTAAAGAAAACTGACTTTGGTTTTCTCCGTACCTATAAAATGCCAATAGGTCCCCAGCTAAAGGTGAGACTTTCATTGTCTGTGCTGGTATTATGTCTAACTGAATTTTCCACACTTTTTCATAATTGCTGTGAATTCATATATGAATCCTGTTGTGTCTAGAAAACACTGTTTCCTTGATGTTAACAACTATTGGCTCTCACAATCTTTCTGTCCTGTCTTCCACAAAGATCCATGAGCCTTGGTAGAAACGGTATGATATGCATGCCCCATTTAGAACTGCATACAACTAACTAAAGTTCATTTTAAAAATAAAAAAAGCACACAGTGTGCAAATGTGGTAGCATCAGATGAAAATAAAAGTAATAAATTGCTATAAAATAAAAATATAGATCATTTGTCATATATGAACATAAAAATAAATAACCAGAACCTATACCAAGTTAGTATTTTCCATCAAGTCAATAAAATAAATTTTATCTTGAAGAAATGAGAAACTATCCAGGATCTTAGTCGTCAATACTGCATAGTCTCAAATCTACCCAGGAGATCTATGGGTCATTTTAGGAAGATTTCCAGATATAGTGTATATACATTAACTCTCTTACTGTAAATGTGTATTTCAATGACTTCAGTATATTTCTAAAGTTGTGTAGCCATCAAACTAGATCTGAGCTTGGAACCTTTGTGTCTCTTCTTTAGATGAGTTGAATTATAGGTAATTTTTATTAGCATCTTGAGTGATATTCAGTCCTCTAGGTTACTCTAGAAAAGAAAGTAGCAGCAGTAGAAATGAACAAGTGTCCATCTTTGTCCCAAGCATGAGTGCCTTGGTCTTTGTATCCATATAATCATAAAGTCACCATGAATTCTGGTCCTTCTGTCTTTCCTCTTCCACCTCAGAGCCAACACTTAAGTATAAATTATTAGATGTATTTCTCACTGTCCCTTCTGTCTAATCTGTGAGCTCCTTGCCATCTATAATAATATGTGGTTCATTTTTACAACCACATTTAATAAATGCCTATAACAGGACCTGGCACATAACAGGTACACATTTAAGATGGTTAAGGCACTTAGGTACATTGCTTTCCTAACTCTTTATGGAAACAGTGCTTGTTACTTATTCCTGTAGGATGTAACCATCTTGCAGAGTCTAAAAGGGGAAAGTTAAGAGCAAAGTTCCAAAAATGACAGTTTGGGACTATTACTGCTATTTAGCAATTATAGGTCAACTACATTGACTGCATTCTCATCTGCCATTGATGTCCCTGAACTAAACCAATCTGGACATTCCTTAAAGCCCTTATTTTGTTTTGAGCTGAACTTAGCCCCTAATTTTTTTCAATCTTCCTCACTCTGAATGACATCTAAAATGTTTCCTACATGTCATACCCCTCAACTCCAGCTGGCTTTTTAAGTGCAGAAAGGACACCTGCTCAGGGAAACCTACACAAGCTGTTCTTTCTGGACTATGTGTTCAGGTGCTCATCTGCCTCTGCACAGTAAATCAATGCCTGTCCATGAAAGCCAGAGCTTTTATTGTAGTCACCTATTCCCCCAGAAGGACATGATGGGATAAGAAAATTGAAGGGGAGGCAAGGCATAGCCAGTCGTTTAGACAAGAAGAGAGAAAGTAGGTCTAGTGGAAAAGCTTTTAGGAAAAGGACAAGTCATGAGAGCAAGCACGTAGAATTAAAAGCCACTGGATCTAAACAGACTTAGGCATAGGGACTCAGATGAAAGAAGCATATCAGTAGGAGGTCCAGTGGAAAAAAAATCAGTTGGAGATGACTTCAGGGGAAATATGAAGTAAGTTAAGGAAGCCAGCCACTAAATGTACCTGGAAGAGGATCAAAGTTTAGAGCGAGCCTGTCAGCGCTAAGGATGGATTATCAAAGTGCTTGTAGCAACCTTGCTCCACTAGAAAGGACAAGGCCTTGGGACCACAGGACACATGGGGTTAGGGGGTGGTGTGGGGGTTGTACTCATACCTATGAGCACCAGTATGTGAATGTGTGTGTGTGTGTGTGTGTGTGTGTGTGTGTGTGTGTGTGTGAGTCTGTGAGTGAGTGTGTGTGTGTGTGTGTGTGTGTGTGTGTGTGCAAGTCTTTGTGCGTTCTGTGTGTCCTGTCATGTCTTTGCCTTAAATGTCTGAGATTTTCTAGTATGAAGGGTTCGTTGGGGTTATCTATTTAGATTTTATTGTTTTGCTTTTCTTAATGCAGAATAAGAACATTGGTATCATTTCATAAGGACCTGAAATATTTTAGCACCAAAACTAGAATTTGAATCCAAGTGCTAAGTTGATTGAATTAGTATTATACTTTTCAGTTGGTCTTTCGAGCAGAATTTCTGGGTTGGTTGGTTGGTTGGTTTTTGTTGTTGTTGTCTTGTTGTTGTTGTTGTTTTGGTAGTATAGATCATAAACACTCAACGCTGATATTTGATCTACATAACGCTTACGCTGATGAAAGTAAATCAGCACCCAAATAAAGTCAGAAATCGTTAATGCTGTTAGTTCAATATAAATGGACTGCTTTTTGAAACTGTGCTATGATGTGATGATTAATTTTATATGTCAACTTAAATGAGCCAATGGAACATGAGTGCCCAGATTATTTGGCCAAACATAATTCTTGGTCTTACTGAGACTTTGTTTTAAATAAGATTGATTTATAAACTTCGAGGTGATCGCCCTCTCTAACAAGGGCAGTTCTCAACCAGTCACTTGAGTGTCTGAACAGAATAAAAGGCTTGCCTTCTCTCAATTGAAAGAAAATACTCCCACCTGACTTTATTCACATTAAGGAAGGTCTCATTCTTCATGGTCCTATAACAGCATATACTGACCTTTAACTCAAATCATCATCTTGGCTGTGTAGAACTTGTCAGACCCTCTTGATTCTATACGAGAGTTAGTTCTTCATGATAGCCTAGTCTCCCTCTGTCTCTGTCTCTGTCTCCGTCTCCGTCTCCGTCTCCGTCTCCGTCTCCTTCTCCGTCTCTGTCTCTGTCTCTGTCTCTGTCTCTGTCTCTTTCCCCTGCCTCTCGTAGGGTGTATATGTAAATGTGTGTTAAATTATTCAAGAATAAAAGACTTCAAGAAGCCAGAGTCACTAACTCTGGATTAGAATAATTCCTACTCCTAACACGACCACTATAGTTCAATTTGTTGGTAAACTATTAAACTATGTGCACTAACAAAGTCCTGCACATAGTTTATCTTTTTTATTTTTCTGGTAGAATCAATGTGAATATTGACTGCTCTTTTGTTAGTTCTTCTTTCCATGCCAATGCTTAGGATCTGTAAAATGAGACTAGAGGAATATTTTGTTCATTTTTCCTCACTTTATAATAATAGAAATTTTGAGAGATCGTTCAGTGGATGCTTGCCAAGCAAACCTATTGACCTCCTTCAATTCCTGAAACACAAATGGAGAACCAACTCCATTAAGTTGTCCTCCAACATTTGCATATGTACTGAGGTACACAAATGACCCTTTAAACACATACATAGTAAAGAAAAATCGAATTCAGGCAGGTGCATGTGATACCTGTAGCTGCTGGAGACTGCAGAAGGAAAACTGATTGAACCAGGAATTCAAGATCAGACGTCAACATGGTTATATTCTCTCAAAAAAGCAAACAAACTGGGTAAAATTTTATATATATATATATATATATATATATATATATATATATATATATATATTAGGTTTTCACAAAAGATTGCTAATTTTTATCAATTATGATAAAATTGTAGAATTTCATGTATGGCTTGATTTCTGTCTACAACCAGATCTGCCCAAAATATAGCCAGATAAATTTTTAGATTCCAATTTGGAAAGATCTCTTTGGTAAATATGAACCATGAGGATTGACAAAGAAAAATTTCACACAGTAGACCTCCCTGAAAGGTAACAGTTTTGTAGAGGCCCCTGAGAGCAGGAAAAATAACTCTTAAAATTTTTAAATTAAAAAATTATTGATTCTAATTATTAAAGTAATTATCGAGTATATAGTAAATACTTATCTTATATACCTCTGTGTGGCTACCACTAGTAGCTTGCTATTGTGTTATCCTCAACTAAGTCCAAAATATTGGTACTATTCAGCACCATATTCATCTTTCTACAATAGAATATTGAAACCCTATGAAATTAAAGTTATTGATATAAGGATGTAGTTCTAGTGAGCACCAGAACTGGGATTTGTACTCATGGTTGAACCACCATAAAGCGCAAAAAAAGTGACTTCTGTGTGTGTGTCATTCTGAGTTACTATACTGTTTCATGATGTTTTTTATGCTATTACTGGAATTTCTAATTTGCATAGAGTGTAATAGGCTTAATATAATATTTTATGCATATATTATTTTGGTTGTTCCTTTCCCCCCTCAATTATTCTTCTCCATCATCTCCCAAGTCCTGATGCCTTTATGGTCAAAACTCCTTTTATAATAGGGTAAAGACCCTATGAGAAGGAATGTCTTTGTTCCTTCAAATCTTCACGTGGTGCTTGGCACAAAGTAATGGAAGTAAATACTTACTGAATTGAATTAAATAAATAAACCTAGCCACACATGAAAGGCAAAAGTAATTCACTCTTAGGAATATTTGGTTTGGGGTGTGATCTTTTTCTGTTTTAATAGTGAGAAATCTGTCAGAGAGATGATCAATTTGCCCTCACATACTTAAAGTAAAGAATTGTTATCAGCTTGAAGAAAACAATATTAAGATAATTCACTGTAGCCCAGATAATGCACTGTGGTTTTGACCAATGCAGTGTGCTGTAAACAGAGCTGAGAGCAGGCCATGCTCTCTCTACAGGGCCCTTTCAGATATTAGCTAACAGGGAGCTGTGTGTAAGCACTGCTTCCAGACAGGAAAACTGGCAAGTACCCATGGGGCCTGTAAAACTGGTAGTTCCAGACTGAGAACAGGGTCATCCCCCTGCCTTGGGGAGAAAAGTACAAAAGGAGGTGCCTGTTTGTGTTTATGGCACCCAATTTTTTATAAAACATCTTGAATGTGTCCAAGGATACAATCCAATATCAGGAAATCAAGATTCTCTTCTTCTTTGTAAGCATAAATGACATAATCTCTTGTGACTTCAATTGCCCTTTCCTGAGAACATAGCAGCCTTATTTATAATAGCCAGAAGCTGGAAAAAACCTAGATGTCCCTCATCAGAGGAATGGATACAGAAAATGTGGTACTTTTACACAATCGAGTACTACTCAGCTATTAAAAACATTGACTTCATGAAATTCTTAGACAAATGGATGGAACTAGAAAATATCATCCTGAGTGAGGTAACACAATCACAAAAGAATACACATGGTATACACTCACTGATAAGTGGATAGTAGCCCACAAGCTCAGATACCCAAGATACTGTTCACAGACCACATGAAACTCATGAAGAAGGAAGACCAAAGTCTCAATACTTTGATCCTTCTTAGAAGGGGGGACAAAATACCCATGGGAAGACATACACAGAGAAAGTGTGGAGCAGAGACTAAAGGAAAGGCCATCCAGAGACTGCTCCACCTGGGGATCCATCCCATATACAGTTTCCAAACCCAGACACTATTGTGGATACCAACAAGTGCTTGCTGACAGGAGCCTGTTGTGGCTGTCTCCTGAGAGGCTCTGCCAGTGCCTAACAAGTATAGAGGTGGATGCTCTCAGCCAACCATTGGACTAAACTCAGGGTCCCCAACTGTGGAGCTAGATAAAGGACTGAAGGCACTGAAGGGGTTTGTGGTCCCATAAGAGGAACAACAATATGAACCAACCAGAACCCCCAGAACTCCCAGGGACTAAACCACCAACCAAAGAGTATACATGGAGGGACCATGGCTCCAGCCGCATGTGTGGCAAAGGATGGCCTTGTCAGACATCAATGGAAGGAGAGGCCCTTGGTCCGGTAAAGGCTCTATGACCCAGTTTATTGGAATGTCCGGACAGGGAGGCAGAAGTGAGAGGGTTGATGAGCAGAGGGAGGGTTGATGGGATGGGGTTTTTTTTTTTGGAGGGGAAACCAGGAAAGAGGATAACATTTGAAATGTAAATAAAGAAAATAGCTAATAAAAAATTGTAGTTGCTTTTGTGTCTATATGACAGACACATTTACAAGCTCGAAGTGATATTTGATGCTCACCAATGCTCACGAGTAGACAAACTGCCATAACTGTTAATAGCACAGTGGAGGGCCATTTGATGAAGTATAAAGATCCTGGGCATTAAGGAGTTAATATTTCTATCTCTATTCTGTTTGGTTGGATGTAAAAAAGTTATATGCTTAAATTTCCTTGCACTGAAGTCTTCTTACCCATAAAAGATGGGATGCATGCCTATCTTTTAGGTTGCTGCAAAACCTAAATTTTTTTCAAATGAAAATGGCTTTGTACTTCGCATGCACTAAAATAGATAAGATACATTTTTGTGATCTTGGTTTTGATGTTCAGACCAATGTACTTGTGAGTTTAGTAGAGTTGAAGAGATGCTGCATCTTCTCTTCAGATGAATTTAGCATACTGTTTTGGAACTGAAGAAATCCTAATAAACATATATAAAATAAAGTAAGAAAAAAGCCAGAGTCAACTAGGAATCAAAGAATTTTTTTAAATTTTCTTTCAGAGAATTATTATTATTCATTTTTAATTTTATTTGTAATTTCATATTGTCCTACAATTTTAATTCCTTTCTATATATCTCCCAAGCAAGGTGTAAGTTAATGTATGAGCCTGGAATACTTATTTATCTGTATGTTCATGTGTGTGTGCGTGTGTCTGTGTGTGTGTGTGTGTGTGTGTGTGTCTGTGTGTGTGTGTACATGTGAATGTGTAGATGAACACATGCATGTAAATGTGTATATAAGGATGTCACATTAGTTGAACTTCTTAGTATGGTATCTGCTTTGTTTTATTGAGACTAGTTTGTTCTTTATCCTGGATCTTGTCAATATTGCTATGCTGATTCATTGCAAGTCTCAGTGACCCCCATTTCATTGCCTCTATAATAGAGTTAGAATTCTAGCTATTCTTGGGTGTTGGCCTGAGTTCTATTAGAAAGCAGACTGAGCAAGTCATGATGAGCAAGCCAGTAAGCAGCATCCCTCAGTGACCTCTGCATCAGTTCCTGCCCTGTCTGAGTTTATATTCTGACTTTGTTTGATGTTGTTATAGAGAATCACTGGCCAAATAAACACTTTATTCCCCAACTTTACTAAGGCAGCCTAGAAGACTGGAGTGTAGACTGATAGCAAGGAATTGTGGGAGAAGCTAAGAAAACCAAGGAAAGTGTCTGGTACTAGAGCCAAACATGAATGTTTAGTGAATTATGTAAGGAATCCTGCCTTTCAGCTGGGGGGGGGGGCACAATTTGCAACAATGAAAGAATGCTAAGCATAAAATGATGCTGGATTTTCACACTAGGATCATGATTCTGGCATTGTTTTGGGAGACACATGGAAAGTAAACTCAAGGTTGATGTTTTTTAATTGAATGAGCCCTAGATTCTTTTGTTTAATACTTAGCCTACGACTATGAAGTAAAATAGATTAAAAATTACCACATAAAATCCAAACAATGCTGAGACATTCAGACTTCTTATACTTGGGGCTCCTGAATTCTAATATCTCCTGCCATTTTGTTGTAACATCTACAACTTTTTCCAGCCCTTTAAAAGGTAGACAGGACTCTGCCACCTGGGTTAGCAATCTCATGCTTCTTTTTCAAAGACATAAATAAGGCAGATCTGTTCTAAATGAGGACAAAGTAGAGATATATGTAGATCCATTTGTTATCTGAAACCACTGAACTCATGCTTCAATGTACACAAGGCAAAGAGATTAATACCAAATGCCTAAATGTTGTCAGAAAATGTCACCTCTACAGCTTACCAGTTCCTAAAAGAGGGAAATGGCTTTAAGGAAAATTCACCTATGTGCCTAATAATTTGTGAGTTCTTTTATAATCTGTAAAATGTGATAAAATGCTTTAGAACAAGGGTTTGAAAGCCAGTTACTTAAGTCAAATGAAAACATTAGCTCTATCTTATTGACCGAGTGTCACCCAGAGAGTTGATATAACAGCAAAATTATACCATGCAGTCAAAATACTTGCTAACTCATTGAGATACACATACATGTTTGTGCCAGTGGTTGTTTGAGGTGGTGACTGTGTTTAAGGTTATGTTCAGAGATGAAGGCATGATCGTAATACTGGATAGTAGGTTGCAATAGTTAGTATGCAGTAGTTATAATAGAGGCTGGTAATTGTACTGGCAGTAATCATAGCAATGCTGTTTATTGGAGCTATACATGATGGCAGTTGGAGTGTTGGTGACAATGGTGATGATGGTGGCTATGGAAACAATTATAGTATTAGCCCAGACCTTGGTAATAATGGACACCAACACCAAAGCCAAAATACATTGATGTCAAATTCCAGATCTGCCAATCACAAATCATGTGACCTTGGCAAGTTAACATGGCGTCTTTCCTTCAATATCTCTTCTGTGAAATGCAGATATTTTAGTTGCCTCCAACAGTTGATAAGGTGTTGAACATGTGATTGTAGTACCTGCATGCTCAATAACATGACAAACACGTTAATGTGAAAGGCAGAAGGTGCCTGTAATGTTCAAAACATAGCTGATAGCATTCAAACCCAAGAAATATCATTTCCTTATATTATAAATTCAGAAAGTGATACAGAAAGTGTTACAGCCTAAGTTTTAACTGTTCTCTAGAAGCTCCTGTATTACTAGGAGCTGTTAGAACTAGAGGAAGTAAGAGAAACTGTCAGTGAGACCGGGCCTAGTTGAAGGAAGTAGGCTACCAAGAGCATTCCCTTGGGAGTGTCTTAGGATGTGTCCTGATGCTCTTTCTCTTTTAAGGAATTCTGGAAACTATTTGGAGAGCAGTTTTGCTCCACCGTAGGTTCTTGCCATTTTCGCCAGCCTCCCAGGCCAAACGTAATAGCACCAAGTAGCTATGGAGTAGAACATGAGCCAAAATAAGTCATGTCTTTGTTTATCTTATGACTTTTTGTCATGGTAACAGTAATCGAATGGGACAAATTACAGGAAGAAAGGGAATGTATACCCTGGCCTATTCTCTGAATGGAGCACTGCTGGTGCTGTGACCACTGTGACTAGATGCCTCTTTTGCTTGTGGGCAATACAAGATCCCGGTTAAGCCTGCAGCATAACATGCTTCTTATCATGGAAATCATTACTGGAGTCTTTCTGTTAGTTCGGGTTGTGCAGTACTTTGCTCTATTCTTACAGCTCTCCCTTGAGGCAAGGCAGTACTGTTTTCATGTTAAAGGTGAAGAAGGTGAGGTTCAGAGAAGTGCAGTTATCTGCCCAGCACTACCCTGGCATTGTAAACTGCAGGAACAAGGAACAAATTCTTCTATATATACTCTAAAGGCCAGTGCTTTTAAGCATTGACTTTACAAGCCCTAAACTCACACTCTATTGAATAATGGGGTACCCTTCTTGGAATTCAATTCAATGTCTGTGTCATTTTAAAATACAATACCAACCAGTGCCTGTCCAACCTGCCCAGGCAGGAAGACTCCTACTTAGAGTATCATTTAATTAGCACACTTTGTAATTACTCTTAACAAAAGCCCAGCAGGGCAAACAGAACTGCTCTTTCTATATGAGAAAAACAGGGACTAGAGAATTCAAGGAACCACCATAAGTTTGCACAGCTAGAGAGGAAAATAGCTGGCTTATGTATTCCAACAAACAACCCAGTTCTCCAAAAATTAAGCCTATTTGCTTAACAGTCAGCAAATGTGGACAGAAGTGCATATAAATGTCAATGGAAAAGAGTGGACTAGCCATCATTTATCGGAGTCTAAGGAGCTAAATTAATTCTAAAGTGATTTTTTTTTTTAAACAAGAGCATCACTTAGGTGTTTACTAGCCTAACTGGCTTCATTACACTCCCAGGCTGACTTGGGGACATTGCCTTCCTTATAAGGTTCTTTTAATGGCACACTCAACTCTGTTAATTGGAAAGTGTTTTGCACGCACTTAACTGCAGCTGCTGTTGGTTGCTCCTGTTAGGTACTCTGAGGCCCTATAGAGGGCTTGGAAGAAAACTTGTAGCGTGTTGGTCCCTCTCAGGCTGTGAAGGAAAGAAACTGGACTTCTCTCTTTCAAGGCATCTATATAATGCAATTGCTTTCCTTTGTGGAAGTTTAGCCTATATTCAGAAGGTATACAGCAGTATACTTTGCGGTTGTTAAGTACTGTAACACCCTGGACTGGTATTTAAGTAAATGCTGGTTTACCCTTATGTGACTCTGACCACTGCCACCATTAGGGAGATATTCCCCAGACTTCCTCTTTATTCCATCAGGAAAGAACTAATGTGTGACATAACCGAGGGCTCTAGGATCATATACCATATCTACATTTACTACTTAATGGTGTACCTTATGTACACATTGTTACATACTTTGTCTGTCACATATGCCTGAAGACAGTATCTAAAAGATAAGACCTCTATATAACTAGACTATTGATACTTTGTCTTCATGTTGCTTTCTGTCTTATCTTTCATTATGTAGATGTAATTAACATAGTCTAGCTATTGTGTTAGTGGCATTTAGTCCATTCTATATATGTGGGGGTGTGTATGTGTGTGCGGGGTGAGGATATGTTTTTGTGTGTGTGTGTGTGTGTGTGTGTGTGTGTGTGTGTGTGTGTGTGTGTGTGATTCCCCTGAATCTAGAATTATAGCAGATTGTGAGCTGTCTAATTGTAGAGACTGGGACCCAAACTCTGGTCATTTCAAAGAGTAAAAGAGTTCTAAATTGCTAAGCCATGTCTCCAGGCCTGATGCTGAACTTTCTTCATCTCTTTTTCAACTCCTTTTTTTTTTTTTCTTTTCCTGTTGCTCTCTCCAATTTCTCCTTCTTCTGATGACATTCAAGAACAACTTTTGACAGTGATAACTTTAAAAGCACTGCCCTCTCTATTTTCATGAGGTCACTTTTCCTCTCTGACTCCTTCCACTTCCAGAGCCTGAAGTACATACTCTGCTTTAATTGCTTAAGTGCTCTTGTTTGCAACTGAAACTTCTCTTGACTTGTAAACACAGGACAGATAGCCATCTTCTCTGTATGAAGGAATCAGCTGCTACCCGCCTTCACAATGGCTTCTGTTCTGTCTGCTTGATGTTCTATATTAGGGAGCCAAGAGGGAAGGCAAAAACAAAACAAAACAAAAAGAAACACTCCCTGGCTTCAAAGAAAGATGGTTTTACTCTTGTCTACAACAGAGGTTGAGAAGAAATGAGGAAGAAAGCTCTATTTTTTAAAAAAGTAATTGAACTTTCTCTCTACATTAATAATTCCCAGTATGTCATTAGAACAATGAACTCATAGGATGCAGTTGCTCTACCATAGCAGTGACACAAATTAGAACTGCAGCTATAAAAGATATATTTGTAGAAATGTACTTATGGATATCTCTTGGATAAAACTTCAGAAGGAGCAGTTCATGGCTAGAATCCTACTCTTTGCCAAATCCTTGAAGTGCTCGAAACCTAATCTGTCATATACTTTGGGTTTCTTCATTTTAAAATCTCAACTCTCACTCACAATGGCCACAGCTCTGCCATCTATGATCTAAGCAATAGGATGGAGTCAGCAGGAAAAAAAAAACCACCAGTGTAAAAGCATCTGTGGATCAAGAGGGAAACCCGGAGCTGCTCTGTACATATCACTGAAGCCAGAAAGTAATCTCATAGGCAGACCTAGCCTCAAGGACAGTTAGAAGATATACTGGTCAGAGTTACCAGGACCTGGACCAAAATAGGTATGCCTGTTACAGAAGGACAGAATAATGAGATATACATCAATCTGCACATTCTTATATTGTGTCATATACCTGACTGTGTGTCAGTTTCCACCGTTAGAGTGAATCTCAGTAAGGTATTGATTTTATCTATAGCACAATTAGAGGAACATGACAGTAATCTATAAAAGGTATGTGTACTTTTGCCATTATTCCACTTAAAATCACTGTAGCCATCTTTGGCATGGAATTTAGCAGATTTCTGGGACATAGCTCACTGGGAGGTTCAACCACCAACAAAGTAGCCCTTTCAATTCAGGCTCACACCTTTCTATACTACACTTATGTAGAGGCATACACATTCAATGTGCACATAGCATCCACAGTGGAATCATATCTGTGCTTACAGGTTTCCAAACTATTTTTTCCTGGAACTTTTTGGCTGACTGTTATCTCTGCTTGGATGGCCCTTTACCACTCTCCATACACATTACATGATTCATCTTTGCTTCATTCTCCACAATAATCTACCTTTTAATGTTTCCTCAATATCGCCAACCCACACATATGACTTTACCAATATCATTCCCATGGCTCACTTTCTCATAAGAAATGTGTCTTCATATCCTTTCGCAATATCTGAAATTTCATTTATAATTATTAACTTGCTTGTTCATTGGTTGCTTTTGACTTTTAATTAAAAAAGAATTTCTCATAAGCAAAGATTCTATCTGCTTTTCCATCTAGTATATCATGACAAATTGGGTTTAGGATCTAGCAATCTGACAGTAAACAAATTGATAAGATTATATCTTCGAAAGTAAAATTCCATTTTTATATTATCCCTCAACATTGCAAATTGAAATGCAGGAGTCACTCATACAATCCTCTATATCATAGATCTGATCCTGCCCTTCTCATGCAAAGAGTACCCTCATACCATTTTACACGCCAGGGTAAACAAAGTCTCCATTTGAAAATCTATTACTAGTCTGTTGAAGCTTTTCAAGTCTAATCTTCAACTCACATCTCTTATCTACATGATAATAATATATGCATGATACATGGATGAGCCGATAACAAGGAGAATATAAGATCCACTAGAATTATAATGCTTCACTATAATATCACAATGACCTTTGTTGAACAGCACCCAACCAATTCCATTCTAGCAAGCTAACTGTCCTCTTTCAAAGATGCCAAAACAAAAACTCAGAAGAGACAGAATAAGCATGCTTAGCTGTCTGAAATCCAAAGTGAGACAAGCCAAACAGTAGGAGATGAAGCCAAATTGGTCACTTGTGAGGGGGATGGGACAGTGTAATAATAATTATAATGAGATTTATGGTAGTGACCTAGAAAATGATGGAGAGGCCTGGATTAGGCAATGTAAAGTAGGAATAGAGATGAGAAGTGGTTCCTGAAGCCCTAGTGGAGAATGATCTGTAAGCCTTCAGACTCAGTGTGATTGAGGGGAGGGAGGAGGAATGAGCCGTTGTGAAAAAGAAGTAAAGGTCAATGATGATTCCCAAATACCATCTGCTTTGGGAGTTTGCACAAGGAGTTTAAGTCTTTATCATGCATACAAAGTGCTCACAAAATATCTATTGAGATAAATCCTATCTCTCTCCTTTCTCTACCCTTCTATTGAACATTTGCTTTGTCCCAGACTAAATATAGTATTCTGTGATGCCCACTTTTACATGACAGTTCTTCTGTTACTCCCAGTCTTCTGTTACTCCCAGACATCTCTCATTTCATACCAGCATAACCAATCTTGAAGGAGAGACTAAATCTTAAGATATTACCTAGTATGGGAGTCTATAACCAGGTCATTGTGACACCAGGTAAGAAGTTTGGGGAAGTATATCTTTTCTAGACTGTTCAACATACCCTTCCTCATGCTTATCATTTACCAAGTATCTGCAAACACAAAGCCACATTAACAGTTGTTAATATTTAACACACATCAAATACACTACTCCAGAATTACCCAGGGTACCGTGAAATCCTGTCTGTCTTGACCCCTGTTTCATCTATTATTCCTTTCCATACCTTTCACAGGTTCCCTTTAACTTTAACAATGTGAGGTCGCCTACTTCCTATGTACATCCCAGGACCTGGACATCTTGGATCTCCACAGAGCTCCTTCCCAGTTTGCTCCATCAGCTTCCATTAATATCTTTGGACTGACAGCTGAGATTGACTGCCTCATTAGCAGGCATTGCGTGGAACTCTGACAATAATTAACAACTCAACAGTCTCATTTGCTGGCCTATCAGAGAAGTATTCAATCAAAAATGTAATTTGCCCAATGCTTCCATTTAGCATGGGAAGACTATTCCTTCAAAGTTTTAAATAGTCTAATTAAGAGGGAAGAAATAGAAGGGTAGAAATTATTAACAGTATAGGTTTAATGTGAAATTGCTGAAGCAAATTAATAATGCAATAACCATTTCTAGCAGCTGTCTATCAGTTGGTGGCCAAGAGTAATTCAATTAGTCAGCAAACGGTTGTTCAGATTAGGTAGTGAGTAACAAGTGCCATTACATTTCCCAAAGGCCCCATGGACTTTATTTCCCCAGATTTGGGAGAAATAAATACAATGCTTCTTTATGAGTCTGCACAGAGGCAAAGCTTGAAAGATAAGGTGCTAGATTCAGGGAAACTGTAACCTTACAAAAATAAGCTTTGTGTCTGTTCTCTGGGTTGACTTTTGCATAATCAACTCACCTTGATCCACAGAAAGCAATCAAATATAGCAAAAATACAGTATCTAGGCCTAAATTTGAACTCAGTCTGTTCAGTGTAAGTCTGTGAACCTAGTGGTAGATAGGTTTTATCTTTTCCTCCTACATATGTTACACTTGTCTCTGATCACGAAGACCTTTATTTTAGGAATGTCTTTGGTGTCTGTGCACCAAACTCCACTGGTTCTTCCAGCCATACATCATCTGACTTACATTGTCATCTTCCTTATGTCTTCAGAATAAGCATTCTTTTCTTGTCTTTTCAAATGAGATTCCATTACCTCTTCTTAACTTGTAAATAGAGATGCTGCTGCCAATCAAACTGGAAGATCATGAGACTTCCCTGAAGAATGCCTGAAATAATGCTAGTGTGTCTCTCCGAGGGGTCACCACCAGATCCAAGCAGGCATGGATTCTGATTTTTGTTCTGTACTTGCTGTCGGTATACTTACACTCATTTCTCCACTTCTCCTGAGAATTCTGATTCCATTGTCTCTTTGTAAAGATGCTAGATGGGGTATGAAAAACCCAGAGAGCCTCATAGACACTTTAAATGGTCAGTGTTAACTTTAACATACATAACAACATGTGAGGACTCCAGCATCTACTCACTAAATGTTACTTTCATTACTCTTCTCAACACATTCTGCTGTGCACTCACAGGTAATTGTCTGAGAGTTCTCACAGTCAGAATTTCTGTTATAACCCCTCCCCCATCTTTCATTGATCTATTCTTCAGTAAACTCATAGAGTGTATAATTTACTTCACATACAATTTTGCACCCAAGGAGTGCCCAGCAATCTGCCTTGTAGGACAGGGCAGTTTACAGAAACTGGAAGTACTTTACAGTCACAGGAGGGCAAACTGTTACCATAATGAGTAAGTAAATGAATTGTGGGACATATTAACTATTAACATTAAAATTAATGAAATGATTTTGTTTGAATATCTTCAAAACTATCAGTATGCCGGGCAGTGGTGGCGCACGCCTTTAATCCCAGCACTTGGGAGGCAGAGGCAGGCAGATTTCTGAGTTTGAGGCCAGCCTGGTCTACAAAGTGAGTTCCA
>NC_034595.1:19663958-19666250 GCF_900095145.1 Mus pahari | reverse complement strand
AAAACAAAAACAAACAAACAAAAAACCTATCGGTATTTCTATTTTCAGGTATGTTATAGTATAATGATCAAACTGCTGGACATAAGTGTCAGCAGCGGCTGAGTCTACACATCAGTTATTTCTTTTAGGCTTGTGAAGTCTCCCTAAGCTTTTTTTTTTTTTTTTTTCTCATTTTAAATCTATTTGTGGCTGGTTGTGAAGATCCAGTGAATTTTTTTTAATAGATTTCCAACTGCATATTGAATTCTGCATAATGGCAATAGCCATTGTTGGCTTATCAGTAGTTGGAAAAGAGGCAGTTAGAAGACTGGCATAGAGGAGTAAGGAAAGGGCAGCTAGGTTGACTACGGAATGCCATAAGGAATGTAGCATCCTACCAAGACTAAGCAACCAAGAGGTATGATGTATTCTTGTACACACATGAAAGTATATGCAAGGAGAACTAGAGCCACCGTTCAACTAATACAGTTGCCTTGAAATGGCAAACTCTAAAGAGGGCTGTATGCACTGCCCACCAGCTCTATATAGCAGGAGGAAAATGAAGCTTCTAGTCACCTAAATTCTAAGAACACACGCTAACCCTCTGCTACAACATGATCCTAAAGTAAGTGATACCTAAGAAACAAGGGGACATCTTAAAGATTATCCCACCTATCAGGATCTGCTTTTGTCTATAAGAGAGATATCTACTTGGGCAGTGAATGCCGGAGACAAGTTGTGCCCAAGAACCATTCCTTGGGAGCCTGCAGGTGAGGAAGACCCTCTGCTATAGATTTTCAGAACTACAGGCCATTGATGATGGCCCAGACAATTCTCAATCAACCCAAAACCTTAGAGCCATGCAATCACTCATGAGTTTGTTGTTTCACAGGTGAGTTACCAGAGCTAGGTAAAGGAAGAATGGAATATGAACATCAGTGAAGACCAAGAAAGCAAAACCTGCCAGCTTCAGGTTAATAATTAATATAAATGAAAGAAGTTCATGGCCTAAAGTCATATAGTATCTCTGCATTTATCATCCTAATGCTGTTGGGACCAATTCTGATACTCAGGGCACCATGTGCGATGCGTGTTATCTCCTAGAAAGGTGGAAACTAGTCTCTGGGGAATAATATGGCATGGTTGCATTAGAGAGAGAGGTTCTGAGAGAAGTGGTAAAGACAATCCCTGAGAAAGCGGAGTGGCTGATGACAAGAGAGAATTGGCTTCTCACCAATATTCCTGAGCAAAAAGGCTCAGCAGAGGCAATGCAATCGAGTTTCTTTGGTGCTCCCATTCAGCCTGGTGACAATAGATTGTCCAGGCTGACGTCTTCACTGGACTCCAGCTAATTAGTTTACCTAAAGCTTGTGAATCATGATTCACTGCTCTCGGGTTGTCTGCTCAATTATTTTTGCTTCACTCTGGTTTTATAAATATTTGGTTTTGTGCCTTTATTTCTAAATAATAGCCTCTCTTATAGGTAGTACACTGCATGTAACTAATTACATGTCAATGGGTTATTTTCTGATAAAGTCATTAAAAATTTGGATTTGAGAATCAGCCACTCTGGGATTCAACTCCTTGCTCTATCCCTCTTTGAGGGACTTAATTTTTTAAGTTTCAGTTTTCTCATCTGTAAAGTAGATTTTTTTTTCAAAAGTCTTCCATTCATGATTCCATGGAAACTTAAAACAATGCATGTAAAGAACAACTTTAGGGCAATGTCTGGTAGCTCAGTAATCAAATGTCCTATTTAAATTATTAATAGCATGAATGATTAAGATTAATTGCAAAGAGTTTGTCAAAATGAAACAGCAATGGCAAAATTAAATGAACTCACTTTGTGAATGAGAAAAAGTTGAAGTAAGACCAGATGATATCAAATTAGGGAATAGAAAAGAAGAAGAAAGCACAGAGGTACAAGAACAAGCAGGCAAAGGTGCCTAGGCTGCAGAGGGTACCAATGAGAAATGTGCATCATCAAGAAAATTCTGGGTTCATCTGGAATAACAAAAAACCTAGGATAGCAAAAATTCTTCTCAATGATAAAAGAATCTCTGGGGAAATCACTATGCCTGACCTAAAACTGTACTACAGAGTAATTGTGATAAAAACTGAATGGTACTAGTATAGCAACAGACAGGTAGACCAATGGAATAGAATTGAAGACCCAGAAATGAACCCACACACCTATGGTCACTTGATTTTTGACAAGGGAGCTAAAACCACCCAGTGGAAAAAAGAGCATTTTCAACCCATTGTGCTGGCACAACTGGATGTTATCATGTAGAAGAATGAGAATTGATCCAT
>NC_034595.1:19658187-19662458 GCF_900095145.1 Mus pahari | reverse complement strand
CAGAGCTCGTGTCTCTAGCTGCATATGTAGCAGAATTTGGTCTAGTCAGCCATCATTGGGAAGAGAGGTCCCTTGGTCTTGCAAACTTTATATGCCCCAGTACAGGGGAACACCAGGGCCAATAATGGGGAGTGGGTGGGTTGGGGAGCAGGGAGGGGGAGGGTATAGGGGACTTAGGGGATAGCATTTAAAATGTAAATGAAGTAAATACCTAATAAAAAATGGGAAAAAAAGGAGTTCTAATAGAAGAAAAATAATTGATGGCAGGAGTCCAGAGTCATTGTTGACATTATCTCAGACACCATGATAGATGCTTTTATGTAGATTTGTATAAAAGCACAGTGCGTTGATTCTGAGCAAAGACACTGTCTGAGGAGAGCACAAAGGAAGTATGTGAATGGACCAATTTGACATGCACATCATGCAACCATGGATGAAGCATGCATGGAAGAAGAATGGAGAAAGGATATTCTACAGGAAGGAATGTGATTTAAATCATAAACGATGTCAGTTTTCAGATGATGGTATTTCAGTTGTATGCTGACAACTGTGAGTTGACACTGTCCACTTCCTTGAGTGTCTGGTTAGGGCTGTGTGCTTCTCTCACATGTTCTCACACTTTCTCTCTCCCACTGTGTATGTGTGTGTGTGTGTGTGTGTGTGTGTGTGTGTGTGTGTGTGTGTCTGTCTGTCTGTCTGTCTGTCTGTCTGTCTGTCTATCTATCTGTCTGTGTGGCTGTCTGTCATATGTAAAAAGTAAAAATTATGCTGTCGGGATAACAAAATACGTGTTCTTCATTTATACTGTATGTATAAAGAAAAGAGCAGAGCCAGGGAAATATGAAACAGAATCAAGGCAGGACGCTTAAAAAGGAAAGAAGGGAGGAAGGGAGGGAGGGAAGGAAGGAAGGAAGGAAGGAAGGAAGGAAGGAAGGAAGGAAGGAAGGAAGGAAGGAAGGAAGGAGGGAAGGAAGGAAGGCAAGCAGGTAGGCATAGCACCAAGGCCTGATTTGGATTTGTTTGAAAATCTGATGAAGCACACAGCATATGCAGATAATTTCTGATCAGGAGGCAATTAGCTAAGTGTATATCCTTGGCCTTTAATATATCTGTGCCATAGGGACTCTGATGTGTATATGTATGGATGAATAATCACACATACCAATTTCATTTCACTGCAACAAGAGCAGCTTAACTTTTCTATTGCATAGTGTGCTGATTAATTTTTGTCAGCCTGATACAAACTAGAGTCACTGGGGAGATAAAGCCTCAGTTGAGGAATTAAGTCCACCAGATGGGCCTGTGAGCATGTCTATGGGACATTTTCATGACTGATGATAAAGGAGATTCTAACCTACTCTGCATAGCACCATTCCTGGACACATGGTCTTGGGTTGTATAAGAAATAAAGTTTTGCAAGGCCCAGAAAGCAAGCCAGTAAACAGTACTCCTGCCTTAACTTTCCTCTGTGATCAACTTTGATAGAGATATGTAAGCTAAATAAAACCCTTTCCTCCCCAAGTTGTTTTTGGTCTTAATATTTATCACAGCAGTAGAAAGTACAATAGAACATGTGGAGCCTTGAATTCCAAGATCCTGGGATCCTGCAGGCAAAAATATTATGTGTCTTCTCCCCTATTAAAAATCTATTTCAAATGTGACTGTCATGACTGAGACTCCACCAAGGTTCTCAAAAGATTGTCCTTAAATTTAAAACACCATGAGAAGCCCTGGCACACAGTGGTCACTCAGTAATAATCTTCATTTGTTTGATGATCGTAGTGGTGGTGTGGTTAGTAGAGTCCATAGTTTTCAGCAGACTGGACTTAAATATTTCGTTTTTAGGAAATTGATAGAGAATAAAAGTATCTTTTATATTTTCATATTGAAAACAACAACAACATGAAAGGCTCCTTTTGACATCTATATGAGAACAAGAGATCTAGGACATTGACAAAACATCTACAGTCCAGATCTCATTTATCATGTGTCTGAAATGGGAGATTGAGGCTCATTCTTCCTTTTGCTTGGGTACTGTCTCGGAGTCAGTGTTCTATTGCCGTGAACAGACACCGTGGCCATGGCAACTCTTGCAAAGGAAAACATTTAATTAGGGCTTAGTTTAGAAGTTTGAACCATTATTATCATGGTAGGGAGTATGGTGACCCTCAGGGAGACATGGTGCTGGAGAAATAGCTGAGAGAGAGAGAGAGAGAGAGAGAGAGAGAGAGAGAGAGAGAGAGAGAGAGAGCGCTACTGAGACATGTATGGGCTCTTGAAATCTCCAAGTCTACCCTCAGTGATATCCTTCCTCCAACAAGGCCAGACCTCCTAATATCTCTCAAGTAGGGCCCCATCCTGATGACTAAGCATTCTAAATATAAGGTTAAACTTATACTTACATAGATAAAATTTAACACTGTAGAATAATACACTGAATGTGTGTGTGTGTGTGTGTGTATGTGTGTGTGTGTGTGCGTATGTGTGTGTGTGAAATTTGGATTTCCTATTTCTGAAAAATGTTAAAGATGTTTCCATGTCAGGTCATGTAATCTACAGTATCTTTTGTCACAACTCTCTAATACTCTAGAATACAAATGTATCATCCCTACTCAACATTTAGTGATAGCAATTTTATTATTGTTTAACTAATATAAACAATGAGATGATTACAACTTCATACGTGTATTTTATTACCATGTTCATGACTATTCACATTGGATTATATTTAAGTGGAAATTATTTTAAGTGTTGATAGTCACTCTTAAATCCTAACCCCATGAATCCATTACTCCAAGGGAATAACTAGTTATTATTGAATAATTTTTTATGAAAAACAAATTATGAGTCAGGAATTTTGGCAATACATAAAATTAATTGGGCATAGAGCTGTTCTTGAGAGGCTTATGATTTGTTATAAATGCATATTTTGTAAACAATAATATTTCAGTGTATAAGTATAGAAGCAAAGCTTAGGGTGGGTGATAAGCAACCTTTCTAGGGAAGGGAACGCCACAAAGGCTTTGTCATCAGCTGGAGCATTCTTTTCCACAATGTTTAATACTTCACATTAATATTATGTATCACAAACAGTTTATCACTAGCCAACAGTAGGCCTATACTATATTTGTCATTCTGGGTCTGGGTCTAGATATTTTCTAGCTCCATCTATTTGTCTCCAAATGTCATGATGTCTTTGCTTTTAATAGCCAAGTAGCATGTCATTGTGTGGGGTAGGGCATCTCTGGGACAAGCCAGAGACCTGGCACAGGTAAAGGGAAGGCTCCCAGGAGCCTATGAGGGTAACTGTAGCAGAGACTCCTAGCAGCTGGGGATACAGAGACTGAAGTGACCACCTTTTATACCCAGGGGGGACTTCCAGTAAAGACAGGGGGATACCAATCCACCCACAAAACCTTCAACCCAAAATTTGTTCTGCCTACAAGATGTGCAGAGATAAAAGTATAGCAGATTGAGGAAATGGCCAACCAATGACTGGCCCAACTTAAGACTCACCTCATGGAAGCACATCAACCCCTGGCACTATTAATGATAGTGTGCTATGCTTGCAGACAGGAGCCTAGCATAGCTGTCTTCTGAGAGGCTTCATCCAGTAGCTGATGGAAATAGGTACAGAAAGCCACAGCCCAACATTAGTTACAGCTTGGGGAGATCTGTGGAAGAGATGAGGATAAGGATTGAGGAGGCCAAAGGGTCAAAAACACCACAAAAAGACATACAGAGTCAACTAACCCTGAGCCCATGGATGCTTACAGAGACTAAGCCACTAACCAAAGAGCATGCATGGGCTGGACCTAGCCCTCCCAGCACATGTATTTGTATCAAATATACATCTTGTCTTAATGTGAGTCCCCTAACAATTAGACCAGGGGCTGTCTCTGACTCAGTTGCCTGCCTTTGGATCCTCTTCCTCTAGCTGGGCTATCTTATGTGGCCTCAGTGGGAGAGAATGCACTTAATCCTGCTGCAACTTGATGTGCTAGAGCAGGTTGGCACCCATGTGGGGTGCTTCACCTTCTCTGAGGAGAAGGGAAAGGAGTTATGGGGGAATGCGCGTGTAAGGGTGAGACTGGAAGGAGAGGAGGGAGGGGGTATACAGTCTGCATGTAAATTAAGTGAATAAATTATTTTTTTTTCTTTTTTTTTTTTTTTAATTTTCTTTATTTACATTTCAAATGCTATCCCGAAAGTTTCCCATACCCCTCCCCCCACCTCTGTCCCCCTACCCACCCACTCCCACTACTTGGCCC
>NC_034595.1:19650394-19652378 GCF_900095145.1 Mus pahari | reverse complement strand
TGTCCCGGACTTTAGGTTGCTTCTTTCTGTTCTGAAGCTGTGTAGCTTCTGTGGTTCACACTCTTGCCAGTGCAGGCTGAAGCCCAGAAACTGCGTCCCTTCTCCAGGCCGCCCTCTAAGGAGAGGAGGGAGGGGGTATACAGTCTGCATGTAAATTAAGTGAATAAATTATTTTTAAAAATTGCTTTTTCCTGAAACAGGTCTCACTCTGTAGGCAAGTGTAGCCTGGAAATCACTGTGTAGCCCATGCTGGCATCTAATGTGTGACAATCATCTTACCTCAACCTCTTAAATGCTGATGACAGGCTTGTACCACTATGCATAGTACTAAGTTACTATGCATAGGATATAGGATAATCCTGTGTATTTTTCTTCTGTTTCAAAGTCCTCAAGGAAGTCTTTCTGAAGGAAGAGTCTGTGTAACAGAGCCTCCTCTTAAAAGGGAGGCAGAGTCTGTAGGAGATATATAGGGATGTTAAATTTATAAGAGCAACTTGTCTGCAATAATGTGCACTCTGAAGTCCAGTAGATCTGAGACCCAGATTAGCTTCTAATGACTTAACCTCTTGGAACTCAACTTTACTTATCTATAGAACAGAACAGAAATCTTAGTGTGTTTAGAAAGCTATATGATACTAGATGAATATGTTGTTCTAATAGACATACAACACTAAACAGGCTTAGACATCATCCCTTTATCTTCATGGAACTGATCTTCTAATAGAGGGCAAAATGAGGTTATGTGTGGTCTAGATCTTGGGCTGGTGCCTAAATCATAATAGGACATTTTTATTTTCACATTAAGAAGGTGCTGTGAGTACTACAGGGCTTTAAAGCATAACACAGATTTTAAAAAGAAAAAGAAAAATCTTGATTATTTATTCTTCCCATTCTTGATTCTCTTCTAATCTTTCTACTATTTTTCTTTCATAACTCTCCTTTTAAATTATTCCCTCTTAATATTGTCTCTTAACAGACATTAGAGAAAACTCCTTGGTTTTTAAGCCATTAAAGTTATTGTGGGGATAGCATATTTGAGTCTGAAAACACTACATCAATACAGAAGAGTGATGGTGACATGTACTTGTAACCCCAATATTCTAACTAGTTTTATATCAATTTGACACTAGCTATAGTCATCTGAAAAGGGGGAACTCCAATTGATGAACTGTCTCCCTAAGATCTGACAGTAGGCAAGCTTATAGAACATTTTCTTAATTTGTTATTGATACAGGAGAACCCAACCATTGTGGGTGGAGTCTCCTTTGGATGATGGTCCTAGGTTCTATAAGAAAGCAGGCTGAAGAGGATGGCCTAGTCGGCCATCAATGGGAGGAGAGGCCCTTGGTCTAGTGAAGATCATATGCCCTAGGGGAATGCCAGGGCCAGGAAGCAGGAGTGGGTGGGTTTGGGAGGGGGGGAGGGTATAGGGGACTTTCAGGATAGCATTTGAAATGTAAATGAGGAAAATATCTAATTAAAAAAATGAAGAAGAAAAAAAAAAAGAAAAAAGAAAGAAAGCAGGCTGAGCAAGTCATGAGGAAAAAAATGCAGTGAGCAGTATGCCTCTATGGCATCAGCTCCTGCTTCCACATTCTTGCCCTATTTGAGTTCCTGTCTAGTATAATCCAATACCAAAATAAACCGTGTGCTAAACAGTTTTGTGTTAAGTTGACCCAAGCTAGAATTATCTGAAAGCAGGAACCTCTGTTAAGGAATGATCTCCATAAGATTACATCATACACAGGCCTGTAAAGTAATTTTTGCTTGGGAGGACCTATACATCTCATTATGCGAGGAACCATGGGGAGTTAGCAGTCCTGGCTTCCATAAGAAAAGAAGCTGAGTAAACCAAGACACAGGACTCTTCTATAGCCTCTGTATCAACACCTGCCTCCAGATTCCTGCCTCCAGATTCCTGCCTCCAGATTCCTGCCTCCAGATTCCTGCCTCCAGATTCCTGCCTCCAGATTCCTGCCTCCAG
>NC_034595.1:19637508-19650379 GCF_900095145.1 Mus pahari | reverse complement strand
TGCCTCCAGATTCCTGCCTCCAGATTCCTGCCTCCAGATTCCTGCCTCCAGATTCCTGCCTCCAGATTCCTGCCTCCAGATTCCTGCCTCCAGATGATTCCTGCCTTGTTGGAGTTTCTGCCCTGGCTTTCTTCGATGATAGATTATAATGTGAAAGTGTACGCCAAATAAACCCTTTCTTCTCAAATTTGCTATAGGTTATGTTGTTTCATCACAGAAATACAACCCTAACTAGGGTACCCCACTCTGGGGAAAACAAGCAGATCCCTTCTCCCAGCCAGGCTAACCTACCTAGAAAGTTCATTAGAGAGTCTATCCTAAAAGTCAAGGTTGGTGTTCTCTGACACTCTCCTCTTACCTTTACATGCACAGGCACACACTTGCACATACAACTGCACTTATATGTGTACCCATACACATATGCACATACATGCACGCAAAGGTGAATAAACAGATGATAAATAATTTTAATGATTGTTTGTTTTCTAATTTGGGGATAGTAGCTGGCTGTGTTTTTCAGACCAGCTTCAAATTTCTAGCCTGGAGCAGTTCTCTTGCCTTAGCTTCCAAAGAAGTTGACACTGTAGCTATATGCCATTGTACAGGCAGAAGTAGCATTAAAAAACAAAAATAGAAATGTATACAATGTAAAAGCATGAATTCTCTTATGCCAAGAGGGTAGGATGGACCTCATAGCCTTGAGAATTAAGGACAAGTTATTCTGACCTAAAAAACAAGGATCTTTATTCATAGCTTATCAAACGTCACAGTGTTAAGTGACATTTGAAAGACACTGCAGTATCTGTAATGTGATACTTATGACTACTAAAGTATTAGGAGTCCCGGAGCAGGGCTTGAGATTTCATCTTTCAGATGTGGAACAGAAAGATCTGTCAATACTGCAGACTGAATTCCTCTTCTGCTAGAGAAGAGAAGGTATTGGCAGTGCCATATAACTGGTAAGAAGCAAACTTAGTTAAAAAGTCCAGGTTTCCAGAAAGGTATCCTCAACTCCTGTCTCTTGCAATTCACAGTCATCCTGCTCTTTGATGGAATCTGTACAGATCAAGTAAGATAAGAACTGTTCATCCATACCATAACCACCAGGAGCTCAACTTCTAATCTCAGGCCTAGTCCCATGCCAAACACTTGATGGACACAATTTCCAAACAACCTGGATGAGAATCATTTAATCTTGTTTTTGAAATAAGAAGAATGCAGTACAGCAAATGTGATAGACACCCTCCATGCAACACAGTGGAGAAGAAGTGACAGTTTCATGTTGGTAGTCTACACTTATTGCTAGATCCATTAAAAGAATTTCCTATTCACTAAAAAAGAAAAAGAAAACCTAAATGAATGTTTTATAAAGGCCTGATACAAAGATGAACATTATTTGATATACACTCAAGCTTGATTTTGAATATTTTTAACTATAGTCTCATAAGACTGTCATCATATGTTTATATAACTTTGTACTCAGCTTCTTAAATGTGTTCCGGGCTATTAAGCCATCTTTGTAGTCATCATTTCTAATGGATGTGTGAGCATCCGATAATAGATGTGCCTGAGGGAGACTGAGAAGGGAATCAGTCAACTGGCGAGAAAACACACAGAATGTGCACAAGAAGAAAATGGAAGATTGACATTTGACAGCTGCATGAAAAAAAAAAAAAAAAAAGAGGGAGGGAGGCTGAGAGAAGCCCATGGGATTCAGGTGTTAGCTCATCTCGGGGTCCTGTAGTCGGATGTTTCAGGAGTACAGCATAATAGAGAAGAGACCTGGAATGAGAAATGTCAGAAGACATTTAAGAATCCTGGATCAAGACAACTTCCCATTTCTGTCCTCCAGCTTTGAGTTCCATAGCACCTGACAGAAAACTTCAGTGCCCACTGTCCTGTGCTTTCTACTGAAAGTCACCACCACTTATAGTCAGTGAGCAGCCTCTTGTTCTAGTCCTATAGCTCTGAGTCATTTGAAGTACCGTGTTACAACAAGCGCATGTACCCTGTTGATGTCACAGGTCCACACTTGAATATTACCAAGTGCATACTAAGGTCTCAGAAAAAAATTTATGAAACCAATTAACCAGTTAAGTGAGTAAACAACATGGGGTTCCTTTCCCCTCCTTCCTTCCCCTTTTTATGTCTACAGTCCCTATTAGCCATCAATGTGCATGGCAATTATCTGAGACCATGCTTCAAAGCAGATTCTTATTTAGGAGCCTTGGGGTGGAGCCTGGTATTCTCCATTCTAACAAGCACTGAAAATAAGGTTGGGCCATCTTAAAACACAAGTTAGAAAATCTTAGTGTATCCAGATGAAGGTTAGAATGCAGCACTTTTGTGCATTCAGCCACCCGCTCATTCAATAAGCACTGATTATGCATCTACTGTACATGGAAGTGGCGTATCAGTTTTATCCAGAAGACATGGTCTGTGCCCCCTTAGAGCTTATAGTCAGGAAGATGAAGTCAGCATTAGTCCAACAAGCACCAATCAATATTTGCAAATGGATCCTTGAGTCAAGAAGTAAAGTAGGGCAATACTGAAACTTATTTGAAACCCGTGAACCTAAGTAGGGGTCAAACAGGTTCTCTGAGAATGTGCACAGTGATCGAAATCTACAGGAAGCATGGAATGAAATGGTAAAGGGGACAGGAAGAGGGGTAGTAGCTAGAACATGGTTAGGTTGACCAGAGCTGGGAAAAGGTCTCCGTAGAGAAGCCAGCACCCAGATTCTAGAACATGGCATTCTATAAACAAACTGCAAAGTCTTCAACCTCTGTGAAAGTGGGATGTAGGTAACGCACAGAGGCCCAGGTCTACTTTCTTCCAATAGAGGAGGAAATATACTGTAGGTACCAGAGCTCCAGCTTGAAGACGTCACTCAGAAAGACCTGGATTCAAAGTCTTCCCTGTATCCTTTACCCCTTACCCTGGCAAGCCACTTAAACCCTTCCTCCTCTGTAAGGGAAGATAAGCGATACAGTACATTGATAGGGTATCTGTGAGCTCATTTATACAGAGTAAGCTCATTTCCCTTCCTCGCTTTCAGCTTTTCAGAGACACTGAGTCAGACATAGAGACAGGCTTTCAGCTTTATGGCTCAGGACTTTTTTCCTTACAAGGGGCTTTCCCTCCTGGAAAGAAGCAGGCACCCTAGCATGGGAAAGGATGGATACTACTTGCTAAGAAAATGCCAGTCTCATACTGCATAGTACTTTGAACACCAAAAGGGTGGATTGCTTTCTTTCCCCAACCAATTCTTAAATTATTTCAACATTCTTTGCTGGGCCTATAAATGTTCCCCAACCTCTGCCTTCCCTTCAGACAACTGTCACAAAAAAAAAAAAAAAAAAAAAAAAATGGTTACCCATGCTTCTGCTGAACAAGGCCACAAATTTGGTGGTTTAAGTCAAGTTCAATAACTTGCCAAAACAGTTGACAAAACCTGGGGACACAGTGACTTACATTTAGTGGTTATTATAAAAAATCTGATAAAAGATGCAGGTGACAAGATAGATGGGGACAAAGAGAGATGAATGGTATACCCCTGGCACAGAAATGTGCTCACTAATCTGCAAACTCCAAACCATGCAGTATAGCAATTTTCATGATAGCCACATGAAGACGAGTGATGGTTAGCTCTGTGGCTTCTCTCTCATTCCAGAGTAATGGAAGGTAAAGCGGAATGTTTTAAGCTCCTTGTGGTTTGGTTTCTGTAATGACCATTCTTCCTAAAGCCACACAGAATACCTACAAATGCCACCTCATTAAAACCAAAGGTGTTCCTAGCACTTGGAAGTGATAAAGGATTTAAGAACTCTCTGCTCTAGAGAAGTAGAAACCTAATGTGTGTGTGTGTGTGTGTGTGTGTGTGCGCACATGTGTGTGTGCACATGTGTGTGTGTCTGCATGTACGTACTTTATCATAACATCCCTTCCAGTGTGTAAATGGTTTTTAAAAACAGCACAGTAGCTAGACAAATGTAACTGTGCTGCTTGGCTAGCCAAAGGCCTATTTACCTGTAAGTCAGGTTGTAGTCATGGGAATTCATTGACCTTCTAGCAGTTCTATGATTGTTGATATAGACACGCTAAGATAATGTCCTAGTATCTCCCTTGTGTCTGCAGCATTGATAGGTCTGAAGGGGTGATGCTTTCCGGGAGAGTACAGAACAATCTAGAAATTTACTATGCTGAAATATCTCTGAGCAGAGAATTTGCCAAGAGCATCAGACAATTTAGGGGAAGGAATTGGGGAACATACCCAATCCTGGGCTCCATCTATGGATGTGATGTTCAGAATAGCCCAAAAGAGCACATGAAGGTCTGCTGCCAGGTAAAACTGATGCTTAAGCCGACCTATAGGCATGTGAATTTATTGGTTGCAGGAAGGTGATTTCTCTCTGCACAATTTTTACTTGTCATGTGTGCTGACTCTGGGTCTATTTTGAACTTCTGTGGGAAGGATTATTTCATCCAGTGCCTTCCATAGGATGCGCCATTACTGTTAGGATAGTGTGGCTAGAAAAGAGTCACTGCCAACAAAGGCAAATATGACTTTTCACCTGCCACACATGCAGTGCTGGGTGACACAACATAATTTCCAGCTCTCTGAGCCCTCAGGTCTGAAGAATACTGACAATATCCAACAGGAAGCCAGCAGAGACGTAGGGAATAACAAGGCTCAGTATGTGTCTCTCTGTGCTGTACAATTCTCCTATGGGTTTTCAGACCATGGAGCCTTTCCTTGAATGACTTACCCTGTTCCCATTTTAGATAAGTAAGTCCAAGAAAGAGAAGTGTCTCTGTCATATTGAAATAATATCTCCTAACTCCTTGACCTGGACCTCTGGAGTGCTTAAAGATCTTTCTAGCATGCAGTTCTATTCCATTTTTCTTTGAGTTCTAGGATCTCTTTGCTCAAATTCTCTTTCCTACTGTGCGCTTTCTCCTTTCTGGATGAGAGCTTCTCCCCATGTTGTCTGTTTTACATGTTATTGGGGAAAACAATTTCTTTCTCTGACCTTCCTACCTTCACCTAGACTGTTCTTTTGCATAGGAAACATGTTCTTTTTCCTTCTTTGCATGCCTGACCTGGAGGCACGCCCTTAGAGGGACTGTGAAAGAACGTGGATTTCCAGACACCCCTCTGGCCTATCTTCTTAATCCTCCTGAGGAACAGATAGAAAAGGAACTCACTCCACGTGGTACCACTCACCTTCTTGCACAGGCTTGAGAGTTACGAGCGTATACATTATTTTAATGATAGTGTTACTTCCAACTGCGATTCTCCCATCTGTTCATTCCCAATTACAAATGCAGAAACCCAGCATGTGTCTCCATTCTGGCAGTAGAGAATGAAATATAAGTGCTATAAAAGGGTGTATATTCTTCGAACAATACAGTAGGCACCTGTGAAGCCTGCCTTGTGTATCAGATCTTACTGTGTCTTTTCAAGAGAACGAGAGCTTCCTTGAAGAAAGGGGCACAGCATGCCCAAACCCTCCTTAGCCTTGCCACTAACATAGAGGTACCAAGAAATGACAAAGCCAGTTATATTTTCAGAAGGTCCAAGAAAGGGGTGAGGCTTCTTGTGGAGATGACCCCAAACCAAGACAGGAAAGGAAATAAAATGAAGAGTGGTCCCTTTGCCACATCAAATACACAAACAAGGGGTCAAGGCTGGGAAAGAACAGAGGTGGGAATGGCTCTATGATTGAGAGGATTGCAAGGCTCAGAAAGAGTTCGAGCAATAAGACAGAAAGGGTTGCGGTCATTTATGTGATCAGTTCAGAGCTTAGAGATGATGTCTGTGTGAAGTTCTTACTACGAGGAAATAATGAGTTCATGTCTTGCTCTCATGTGGGAGTCAGTATACTCAAGCCCTGGAGCAGAAGGGGTCTGCAACCCTGTAGGTGCAACAACAATATGAACTAACCAGTACCCCCTGAGCTNGTGTCTCTACCTGCATATGTAGTAGAAGATGGCCTAGTCAGCCATCATTGGGAAGAGAGGCCCCTAGGTCTTGCAAACTTTATATGCCCCAGTACAGGGGAACGCCAGGGCTAAGAAGTGGGAGTGGGTGGGTAGAGGAGCAGGGCAGGGGGAGGGTATAGGGAGCTTTCATAGCATTTGAAATGTAAATAAAGAAAATTTCTAATTAAAAAAAAGTGGGGGAAAAAAAAGCCCTTCCCTCTAAACCAAGCCAGTCGCCCAAGCCCCCACCACACAAGAACTCACATAGAACCTGCATACCTTGACCAAACAGAACTCACACCTGTATTTTTTTTTTCTCCTCAGCCTCTGGCACAGCCACCTCCACAGATAGGATTCAATGTTGTAAAGAAAATAAAGGGCAGCCAAGTCCTAGATTTCAAAAAACAAATCATTCTCTGGGAAAAATACACTTTGGTAGGGGAAAGGGTGGTAAAGAAATCCCTAAATGTTTTATTAAAGAAATTCAACAAGTACAAATATTAACAGCAAGGCTATGAATTATTTAAACCATGACTACCTAAACCAGGCTATAAATTAAACATGAAAGATTCCTATAGAAAAGAAAGAGGCTGGATGAGCTCCCAGCCCTTAGCTTTTAGGAGGAAAGAGCAACCTTCATAGTTAATGAGTACCTACTGTGTGCCAAGTGCTATAATCTCTCAGTTACCACTTCCCTCCTCTTTCCAAGCCTAAGAAATAGAGAAATGGTTGGTTACATTTTGACAAATGCAAGGAGGAAGAAAGGGATTTGGCTGCAGCCATGTCTGGATAGCAGGGAAATTGAGTATTAGCCGCTACTTGCTGGTGTTCAAGTACCACGAGTACAATGTTCATATAGTTTCCACTGGACCAGTGTGCCCCACTGCTGGCGGATGAATATTGTGATAAAAGCAGAAATCGGGGGCCTTAGTAACACAGGACACAGAATAATGACCTCCAGATCTCAGTATCACAAAGAGGGAAAGCATCCAACGGATAAAATGCCAAAGACTTAATCACATCAGGCCTCCCACTATTGTTGTTTCCAGGCAAGATTTTATTGTAAACCAATATTAGATGTATGCAGTTGCAGAGGAAAGAGAGTGTCTGTGTTTGCCTCCCCTCTTTTCACTTGATGTTAACACCTAACCATGGAACATCTGTCAACACTAACGAAGGAGCTCTGGAATGATTCTTAGCCGGGCTGCAGACTGCTTTTCAATTTCACGAGCCTGCCTACTCCTGCCCTCTTTTCTATCTCAGCCTCCAACTGCAGATACTAAAAGTTGTGTTTAGTTATCCTCTTGTCTCCTGGGATTTCTATGGTATAAGGCAGGTCAATCTTCCAGTGTGTCACAAACTTGAATGCAGTAGATAAAAGTGGTCAAGAATTTCATAGAGTGTTTTCCAGTTTGCGTCATACAACTTTTACAGACTGTGTGGCCATGAATATGTGGTTAAAGTTATTAAATTGTCGCAGGGAGTATTAAGTAAGACAAAACAGGAGTTCCCTACTCCACCACACATAAAAAAAATTAAAGTTTGAATTCCCCACAAACTCAGACTCATGGTTGAAATAAAGCATTCCTACCTGGTGTCACTATCTTTGGTGTCTCTGGAAACTAGGAGAGGTAGCATGCATCTGGAGGATGTAGACCATGGAGTATGGGTCTTTGGAGGCCACTGGCCATTTTCATTCTTGTTCTCCTCTCCCTGGTCCGCCATAATGTAAGCTGTCCTGTCCACCTTCACCACCATGAATGAAACCTGAAACCGTGAGCTGAAGTAAATCCTTTCTCCTTTTAATTTATCTGTGAGACATATTGTCACAATGCAAAAATCTAACACAGAGGACAAATAATTTCAGGCATTATGATGGTTTCCTGGGGCTCTTTATTGCCTCCCTTAGAGTCGTCACTCCTTCCTGCTGGAAATATTTTCATTCCTGCTTTCAAGTCTGGGGCAATATTGCCTCCCATGTTCTGTTTTTCTCCCAAGTAGGTCTTGTTCAGTCTCCCTGCTGGACCCCACTTCCTAACTTTTAAATGTTGATGGACACCAAGACATAATGTTCAGACCTCTCACTACTCTGGAAATTTCCTGTAACACTCAAGTTCTTACCCACACCAATAATGTGTCTCCATTTAGATGGCTATAGGTATTTCAAAAGTAGCAGGTCTGAAAATGAGCTTGTTATTTCCAACCTGATCCCCTCACAGTTGGCTCTGTGCTAGACACAGCACCACAATGTGTCCTAATACTCAGGCAAAAAAAAAAAAAAAAAAAAAAAAAAAAATGTAGTTCTTCCTGATCAGTAAGTATTCTCACTCAAACCATCTCGGAACTTCCTTCCTTGAGAATGTATACATTATTTAAAATTACCTAGCCACCTTCTGGTGCTCAAGCTATCATCAACTCTGAGCAGAAAGGAGTGGCCTGACTGGCCTCTACTATCCCACAATAGTGGAATTGTCATTCTTTTTGTTTTTAAGATATCTTCTCTATTTACACTTCAAATGTTATCCCCTTTCCTAGTTCCCCCTCTGAAAATCCTCTAACCTCACTACCCTCCCCCTGCTCACCAACCCACCCACTCCTGCTTCCTGGACCTGGCATTCCCCTGGGACACAGAACCTTCACAGGAGCAAGGGCTTCTCCTCACATTGATGACCTACTAGGCCATCCTCTGCTACGTATGCAGCTAGTGCCATGTGTTCTCTTTGGTCATTTAGTCCCTGGAAGCTCGAGGGGTACTGGTTAGTTCCTATTGATGTTCCTGTTATGGGGCTACAAACCCCTTCAGCTCCTTGGGTCCTTTCTCTAGCTCCTTCATTGGGGACCCTGTGCTCCGTCCAATGGATGGCTGTGAGCAGCCACTTCTGTATTTGTCAGGCACTGGCAGAGACTCTCAGGAAACATCTAAGACAAAACACAAATCTTGTCAGTGCCTGCCCAGATACACCCTGCCCTTTGCTTTTGAAGAACACTTAGAATGAATCTCTTGTCCTTTCTCTTGCCCTTAAGTCCCTTTCTGCTCTGACCCTTTCCTGCTTCTATCATTTCTTGCAGATCCCACATTCATTCCTCTTTAGTTCCTTGGCCTGTTTGCTGCTCAATACTTGAGGCTCACATCAACTTCAGGATCTTGGCCCTAAGTGTTTGTTGTTAGGAAATACACATCTCTCAGATGGTAAAACCTCCTTGCACCCATACGTCTAGAGCCCAATCCCAGTGTACCCATGTTGCATTATAAAGCATATTATCCATGATTTGATCCTGCATATTACGTATTTATTGCACTCGATATAAATACCCAGTCTCTCAGCATTCATGGTGCTAAGAGTTGTGTGGCTCACTATGAGCAGGAGGGTCACTGATTCTGTGGACTGGCAGGGCTACATGTTGTTGGCTTAGTCCTATAGTCCCAGCATTGCAGAGGGTAAGATAGGAAGATCATTGTCAGTTTTAGGCTGGTCTAGACTACATATGGAGTTCCAGGACAACCCAAGTTCTAGAGTGAAACTCGGCCTCAAAAATAAAAATAAATAAACAAACAAACAAAACTGCCAATAATGGTGAATAACAGTACCCACAGAAATTGAAGGATGTGCCAGGCCAGTGTCACCTTCCCTCTGCTCTTCGCCTGTGTGCTTTCTGGATTTCATACCTGTCTATCAACCTCAGATTGCCACTGTGGCCACAAAGAACAGCCTCCTCCTCTTCCTCTGTGAGAGATTTTAGTGAAAACGCCGGCATTCCATAACAAAGCTTCCTTATCTGCGCTAAAGACGGTGGACATGATTTTGGGGGTGAGAAGGGAGGGAAGGGCTAAGTCTCAGTTTCAAGTCAATTATATGGCAGGCTCTGGCTAAGAATCTGTAGCACGTGACTTCATTTCATATTCAAGAGTAGCTTCCTGAGGCATTATTTTTTTTAACTCACTTTACAAATAAGCAGACTATAAGGGGAGCTGTGACATGACTAGGTTTGAAGCAAGGAAGTAACAGAGCTGACAGCCTGCCCTAATTGTTTCAGACTTTAATTCTGTCTTCACCTTATATTACTGGGTTCTTTAATCATTCTCTGCCTCTCTGAAAATATTGGTTCACCTTTCCTAACACACAGCCTGTGGGAACATACTGGAATTTGTCCAGGTACACCCACAGCCTCTGTCCAGCATCCCCACTCCATCCAGAGGGACAACTTGTCCCAGCCTTCTCTGTCAGTTAGTAGAAAGGGCTGGCTCTCAGGACCCAAGCCTGAAGTTAAAGTCTGCAGTATAGGGGATGATGGTCTCCCTATCCCTTTTCTTTCCTTCCCTCCCACCCCCTCCCATTCTTCACCATTTCTGCCGCATTTTGTGTTTTAGTTCAAGCAGCAATGAGCTTACATCGCTCCTTTCTGCCAAATAAGATCCCTGCTCACAGTACAGGTGTTGGTAATGGATATTCTCTGCCATCCATCTTTCTTAATCACATGCCCTTCCTGAAAAGCAGTTGCTTCTAGGGTGACATATGGCCCCCATTTAGCCATACTTAAGACCAATAAGAAAGCCTATGGAGGCAGGCCTACTTTTCTCAACAAAAGCAGGGCATGCTGCAAAACAAAGATGGGAAGATTTTCCTAGGCCTGGAACTGAGATTCACCCTGAGGATTCTGGACTGAACTCTGGGATGCCATGGCCCCCAAGGAGTACCTGAGGCTCAGGTAGCCTCAAAGCCTAGGCTTTTCATTTCCAGTAAAAGAAACACTAGTCTCATGCAGTGTTACGTTGCTTGTAACATAATAACAGAGACTGAGAAGAATTACAGATAAGGCTAATTTTGGTTTTCAATTCTCTTTCAAGATTGGCAGGTTTCACCCTGAACTTAATTAGACATATTACTGGCCGAATGCAAAGGATGCTGGAGAGTCCAAGCCAAACTGGCTCCATGGCAGCTTCACTTTCAAAATATCCCACCTACCCTCTAGTTGCATGGATGAATTACTGCATCAGTAAAGACAGCATCTTAATCATCTCATCAAGATGCCATTTATTGCCATCTTTTACTAGCTCATAATGAGGATTAAGTTTCAGCATGATTTCTGCAGCAGTCAGATCATATTTAGACCTTAGGAAACGCATTACCCAGCATTGTCATTGCAAGTCAAAAGAAAGAGAGACTGGTCCCCTAAGTTGTGGATGCCTTCCTATTAAGTATTTGATATATGACTGGTTCAAGTTCTAACCTACATCTACTATTGTAAACTCTTAGACAAGACTTTAACTTTTCTTGTCCCGATATTTTCATCTATAGAAAGGGAATCATCTCTTCCTCTTCTCCTCCTCTCTTCACCCCCGCTCGCTCTCTTCTCTTCTTCTCTTCCCCCTTCCCCCTTTTCTCCTCCTCTCTCTCTTCTCTACTCTTCTACTTTGCCGCTCCCCATCCCTGCTTAATAAACCTCTCACGTGGAATCAAAAAAAAAAAAAGAAAGGGAATCATCGAGCTATCAGAAAGGCTTGTTCTCAAAGTCAAAAATGTATACAGTGCCTTTTGTAAAAATTACAGAGCAGCTGCTCAATAAAGGTTAGCAGTTGCTAATTGAAATGAAGTAAGGACCTAATAGTCAAATGCTAGAAAAGGAAAAAAAAAAAACTGGTAGAAAAACATAAAGAGGATATAATGTTGCATTATCAATAGGGTCATGAAATTAAATAACAGTAATGGTACCATGTTCCTTATTATTCATAAGGATTCACTCCTTTTTTTCTTCATTAGTATTCCTTCTTTCTGTTTTCCTCCCTTCCCACTTTTTTCTTTCTATCAGGAAGCTGGTGTGCATATATCTGAAGTAATGGCTGATTCATTATCAAATTCCTTTTCTAACAGAAGGATCTCAAATATCCCATTAACAGCTGACAGGTTTCATTCACTGCATTTTAAAGTTTCTTTGGGTAAGAGGGTGATAGTGTGTGTGTGTCTGATAGTATTTACAGTGTTGGTGTGAGCGTGTAGGAATGTGAGGTGCAGAATCCCTAAACAGTGTTGTTTCTACATCATTCTCTGTCTTTGGGTTTCAAAAGCATGCTGCCACCCCTAGATTTTTTGATAGATACTGGGTATCCAAACCCTGGTCATTGTGTTAACATAGTAGGAGCTTTACCCAGGGAACCATCTTTTCAGCTCCTACTTCAACCTGTTTTATCATGCACTCCATGACAGTCACCATGTGCCAGATATTTGGGTACAATAGGAATCAGGTGCCAGCCATACCAATCCACAGAGGCAAACTATTCAACAAAACTGTCTTAGTCAGGGTTTCTATTCCTGCACAAACATCATGACCAAGAAGCAAGTCGGGGAGGAAAGGGTTTATTTGGCTTACATTTCCATAATGCTGTTGATCACCAAAGGATGCAGGACTGGAACTCAAGCAGGTCAGAAAGCAGGAGCTGATGCAGAAGCCATGGAGGGATGTTATTTACTGGCTTGCCACCCCCCACCCCCAAGGCTTGCTCAGCCTGCTCTCTTATAGAACCCAAGACTACCAGCCCAGAGATGGCACCACCCAAAAGGGGCCCTCCCCCACTTGATCACTAATTGAGAAAATGCCTTGCAGCTGGATCTCCTGGAGGCATTTCCCCAACTGAAACTCCTTTCTCTGCAATAACTCCAGCTTGTGTCAAGTTGACACAAAATTAACCAGTACACAAACCTACCTCCAGTAAGTAAAGGGTGTGGAGTACCAGTGTTAAAATTGTGGGGCTCAAAAACTCAAAAAAAAAAAACATTAAAATGGGGTACAGAGCTAAATAAAGAATTCTCAACTGAGGAATATCGAATGGCTGAGAAATACCTGAAAAAATGTTCAACATCCTTAGGCATCAGGGAAATGCAAATCAAAA
>NC_034595.1:19621481-19635858 GCF_900095145.1 Mus pahari | reverse complement strand
ACACACACACCACACACACACCACTCAACACAAGTCCCTCCTCAGAAGTTGATTGATATCTGAGGCTTTGGTGATCTATGGAAATCGGGGAGACGGGCTTCTTCTGTCTAGCTATGGGAGGGAGAAATGAAATGGAAATGATGGAAAGCTACAAAGAGTCAAGCTCATATTCAAAGTAGAGAGCCTTTCCCACTCTCCTTTTTTAAAGATCTGGTCTTCCTAAGCTCTTACAATCAGAAAAAGAGCAGAAGACTCCATTTAGCCATTCCATCTTTTGTAGATGCTTTGAGTGCTATGACTATAGGGAGGGACACCCCTAGGCCACCCAGCTGAAGGAATTCCAAGTGGGCTCATTTGAGCCTCACAGGTTCTGGTTGCTTTGAAGGTATATTTTGAGAGATAAAACACATCTATTGTTTTGTTACTTCTATGTATAGCTTTCGATAGTTAGTCACGTTGTAGGTAAGGTAGGTTTGTGTTTGTTCTTTTGCCCTCAGCACCCGGAATGTTGGAGGAGGGCTGTCTGTGTGATAGGACTAAGCCAGATGCTTGAGTGGGAGGCACAGAAGGGGGTATTCCTGGCCTTTCCTACCAGTGTTCAAACTCTCCATTCTGAATGCTACAGAGAAGCAGTTGCGTCTTTAAGAATATAAAGACTACAGGTCGGGTGTAGTGATTGTAGTCCTGTATTCAAGGCACGTTGCTTTCCTGGCAGATTCGTTGGAGCCTTTCTCTTTTTGTATCCTGTGCATGTCTTGGTAAAGTGCTAAGTGTTTTGTGCCGTTACAAATGCCCCTTTTGTATCACACCAACCCCTGCTGGTGGCTCCTAGCCGCTTACAATAGGTTGTACATTTATTTCCGCTAAGACATTTCAAAAGGAACGCACGGTCTTCTGTACAGGAAAATCTGCCTCCCCCACCTCCTTTACAGTCCTCCCAAAAGTGAAGCCCAGGATTAGCTCCCTAGACTGTCTTTTTCAGTTTCCTGAAATAGCCAAGACTGGAAGAAGGGAGGGGGGAATGAAGCCTCCAAGGCAAGGGCCAGAGATTATTTCAGAAAACTGGTCATCGTTCTCATTCTCTACAAAACATGGTACCCTGGAGAGCATTCAAGGGACTGAAAGGGGCATTCTCTGGGTTTTATGATCACAAAGAGCAAAAACAAGGAGCTTGACTTTTTCACCAATTGCAGAGGAGCAGTCACACACACACAAAAATCTGTGAGCCTGTTTGTCTTCGAAAGTTTTAAAGAAACTGTTATGATTTAATTTGTTTGATCCCACAGGTCCCTTTGATTGCTTGGTTCCCAGCTAGGGATGCTGTTGTGGGAGATCGTGCCGGCTTTGGGACATGAGGTTTAGCTAGTCTTCCAAGAAAGTAGGGAAAATGAACAGCAGGTTATATTCCCAGCACTGATTCCAGCCCAGTGTTTCTGCCTCCTGTCTGCTGAGGTGTGAGCTAGCAACATCCTCCTCCCACTGCTATGAACAGGATCTGGTCCCACTGGCATGCTCTCCTTGCCTGGATGAACTGTATCAGCCCTGACAGTGCTGTGCCAGGGACATAGTGGAAAGATGTATGTCTTTGCACAATGTCAGAGTATACTGAATATAAAGTCACCAAATAAGGAGGCTTCAAAGGCATCTGTTTGCCTGATCATTATACTTTTTCATGGTAAGCTGGACCAGAAAAATGTGGGTTCTTTTATTCCAGTCTTAATTACCAATACTAACTCTCATGATCACAATGAACAGAACATATACCTACATATCTCTATGTGTGTGCATGTGCACGAGTTATAGAAGTAGAACCAAAGGGTCAGAGAGGCTGCAGCAGAGTTCAAAGGTTTCAGAAGGGGGCTGATAGAAATGTGTATTGATAAAATGTGTATTGATAAAACAAGGGACCCAGATAGCTGCAGAGTCAGATCACTGTGGACTTAAAGCTGAGAGCAAGTACGCAGGATTGAATTCAGCTTGAATGTAAGCTGGTTGGACCAGGTTCAGAGCTAAGACAGGGAGACAGATGAAGGGCAAGAGGTCAAGGCAGTGGGAGTTGATCAGGCCACAGCAACAGCAGGGACTGAGCCTTCCTGAACTTCTTTGACACACACACTAAGTGACAGAAGATAGGTCAGTGGGTGCCATTGTCCTCATAGTGCTTGAGTGTCTATCTCTTTCTGTGATCCAAATGAAGAAGCTATACTCTTTCCTTAGTCTGGCATGTGTGATACATTCTTGCCTGTATTTTCTCTAGTATAATCTTAAGATGCCTGCATATCCCTATATTATAAATTCATTCTGATGACTTTATAGGCTAGCATCCTTTTCTACTCCAGGAAATAAGTCATTCATCAATTTGTGCTTCATGGGTGGTACAGGCAGATGGGCTGCTTCCAGAGCCACTCAGTTACAGTTGTTCTCCATCCTCAAAATGGAATAAAGCTGCGTGTAAGATGGAGTTTCTTAGTGCAAGGTACAACCTCAGAAACTATTACTTTACACAATGTGGAGGAACTAAGAATAGGTTACAAGGACCCCTGAGCTATGATCCAGAATAAATTCGTTCACCTTTACATAGTTTCTGTCACATATTCTGTCACAATGAAAAAGAAAAAGAAAAAAGAAACTCCCAGAAAATCGAGTTGCTATAGTTCTAAGTCCTGTCCTGTGCTTCATAGGGCTTTTGACTTTGTGGAATGACTAAGGAAGAGTATGAGGCTGAGGTCCAGAGAAGCCACACAGTGTTTCAGTCACAGACTATAGGTGATTCTGGGGGGGGGGGGGGAGTCGGGGAAGAACCAAACACAGACAGAAATGGAGACTGTAAAGGTTACATTCAGGATGCTTCAGAAGGGAACAGGAAATTTATCAGGAGCTGGACTTGAGGCTTTTCATGCTAAGCTCTGCTGAGTTATCTGACCCTATTCTACTGTGTTCTGAAATCTTGAGTGATGCTGAATCCAAAAGGGATGGGCTAATTTGTATAGCAAAGGAAATTTCAAGGTAGTATAATGTTCAGACTGTGACACAATTACTGATCACTTCTCTCAGCCTGATATAGAGTGGGAGAAAATATATAGTAGATGAGAAACACATGCAGGGAAAATGTATAGTTTTGTGAGGAAAAAAAAAAAAAAACAGGGAGCAGAGAAAGTTGAAGACTGAGAAAGGGGGCTTAGGGAGGAGAACCAGTCCTAGAACAACATGAGGGGCAAAATCCCACCCACACTGGCCCCAGGGTAAGAAAATGCAGATTCATTTGAAGGCAGAGAGTATGTGAAGAGTGCTAAAGAATTGATAAACAAGGTAAGAAGGCCATCAGAGGGAGGTTTTTTTTTTTTTTTTTTTCCAGGTTCAACTACAATGATGACCACTGCAGTTGCCCAGTGGGACCAAGCTGTCATCCTGAGCTGACAGCTGAATCTAGTGTTGTCTACCTGCTAGTTACAGAACTGAAAGAGTTTCAGGTCAAGGAGACTTGTATCAATCTTTCTGAATGCCCCTGAGGATAGGCATGTGTATCAGAATTGGAATACCTACATGGCGTTTCCTGGTGAGTTATAAGGCACATAAAGCCTAAGATCTGGTAGAGAGCCCAGGATATTGTCGACATGATGGCTACTATAAGCACACAGAGCTAACTCTGTAGGATTTCTGCTTTGCTTTGTTCCAGTCTTTCCTTGCTCAGTCCTCATTCCCTGTTTTGGAAGAGACACACTTACTTTGTGAGGCATGTTGGAATTCTTTGACTTGTGTTCTGATTTTACAGTGATTCATAGTTAAGATTCTCAGAGGAGACCTTGGACTTAGTGGGAACTCTAAAGTCTATGGCAACCATGAGCGTTAGGGAAAATGCATTTTGTTTGATGAGATAACTACTATCCAATGGGGTTTAGGGGCCCAGGGTCATGGTTTAAATATAAAATGTGCCCTACAGGCTCATAGGAACACTTGGTTCCCCCAAGCTGACTGAAGTGTTCTTAGAGACTGTGGGATCTGGGTAAGAAACCTTGCTGGCAGATGTCGACTACAGCAGCTAAAATTATGGGTTATATCTTACCCCTGCCCCAGAACGAATTATTTTGCTTCCTGGTTCCTTATGATTGGTCCTCAGATCTTCATATTCCTTTTATGTCAGTATGTCAATCATGTCATAATGGACTATATTCTCTCAAACCATCAGCGTAATAAATCCTTGCTCCCTTAAATTGTTCTACTAAACATCTTGTTACAAAAATGAGATAAATGACTAAGCAGTAGAATGAAAGATGGCAACCATCTTCATAATCTACTGTAACAGCAGCCAGGATGGCAAAGGGACAAGTACCCTGGGGCCCACAACAAGATTCGTCAATGAAGGGAAAGCATTTGAATGTGCAAGTAATAACTAGGCATTTGTGAAGCCAACAGCAGGACGAGATAGAGTGAAAAAAAAAATCATGCTTCTAGACAACTGGAGGCAAGTGAGAGAGCAGGTCCTTGTTTGATCAAGGCCAGCCTGCTGTCTCTGCCCACTGCCAGCTCAGTAGGGATCCAAGCACGCCAGGACATTCAGATTTTTACATGAGTGCTAGAGATCTGAACTCAGTCCTCAGGCTTGAAAGCCAAACACTTTACTGAGTGACCTCCCAACGCTGGTTTGTGTAAGATTTCAGTTAATGCCACTGACTGTGTGCAACTGGGTGGAAGCCTCATCCATCCCCTATGGCACACAAACTTTAGGAGATGCTCTGTGATGGATTTCTGTGTTCATGTAAGTGGGAAATTCTGACAATTCCTGAAGTAAAAACAAAACAAACAAAAAGAACAAAAAAACACACACACCAAAAACTTAGTTAACCTTGACTGACACAGCATTTCGCAAACATATTTGACTCTAGACCACTTTCAAAGCATGCATCCTCTGAAAGAATGAGCTGGTAAAGTCTGAGCAGAGGTTATCAGTTACAGAGCCTAGAAAAACGGAATACTCCAGCTCACTTTCCTCCACACTTCATGAGCCTTGATATCTTCTTATGTAAAATGGGATGCTTAGTTATTTAGGATGTTGTAAATGCTAGAGGAAGATGTACTCTATTGGAATTGTTCTGCAACTAGTAACTAATATTACTATCATGGCCATTAGCATTTTGTGGGCATACAGTGGGATTTATCGATAAAATTATCCTGAAAACTATGACATTGAAAGTCAAATATGGACATGTGGACTTTTTCAAAGATGTTTTCTTTAACTGATCATGTCAGGGGACAGACATCTTCTGATCGTCATTACCAAGCAGTTCTGACGTTAACGATGAGCTGGTGTCTTTAATTTTTAGTGCTTGGGGACTGGGCTGTTGTTTCCAGATTCTGTGTCTTGTTCAATCAAGCATGAAATAACACAAAAGCTTATTAAGATCAAACCAGTTAACCTTCAAGCAAGGATGAGAGAGGACTTCACGTCTCCTTTCTTACTTGAAGAGTTACTGTCAGTTGATAGCTTCAGGAAGAGGGTAAACTGTATACTTTTAAAGAGCATGCCCCCTAATAAGTTCAGCATGTTCCAGTGCATGGCTCCCCATCTTGACTATACAGACAGAGCAAATCTGACTGGGTTATTTGAAAATAAAATAAAACAAATAAAAAAACAACAAAACCCAAGAGGACATGAAGTTGGGAAAGAATGAGGGATGGAGAAATATACCTGGGAGGATTTGGGATGTAGGATTGGGGGAAGATATAATCAAAATGTGTTGCATACATTATGAAATTCAAAGAATAAAATAATGATGCACATATATTGCAAAGTAGCATAAATACTTTATTCAAAGCAAAATGATAAATAACTCAGGCAAGAAAATATACTGCCAAGAGTAACAATGGACCACGTGTGTGAGAAAGTGTACAGGGTTCTGCTTATTGTCTTGGAATTCTCTTTACGAGAATCAAGAGAAGGGGGAGTTTGGTTGCTAAGTGGCATATCAAGAATAGCTATCTCCTTTAATTGACGGAGTGAGTTACACAACTATTTCTCTACTGTGCATGTACTTTTCCATATTTCTTCTGGTTTTCATCCTATGCAGGCCTAGTTATGCATAGGCATAAGATGGTAAGTGGGGAATTCTCCCTGAAAGTTCACTTTGAGGACACAGTTTGTCTTCTTGTGTATGTACCCAGAACTGGTGTAGGCCAGATGGGCCTTCCTTCTTTCCTACCTGCACATAACTAAAATATGCCTGGGTAAAATCTGTTCAAGTTAAGGGGAGGGGAAAAAATGATTCCCTTGTTTAGTGGGGGGTATATTTGCAGCTCCATGCAGCTGGTAGTCATGGTTGCTATGTACGTTATTATGTAGTACAAGCAGGAAAGGGTCTCAGGCTACCACATGCATTCCTAGAATAGTGGGCACAACCCAAACCAAATGGAGATACAGGATGCAATGCTATTTCCTATACTTGCCTGCCTCACTTTGACTGTGATGCCAGGCTTCAGTACTGACAGCATGGGATGTCTCCTCCTTAGTAATTGCTCCCCGCAAAGCCAAGCTAAATGTCATGTACACATTCAGATGCAACACTGCACAGTGCCAACCTGTTTTGACAATTAAGAAAACACCCAAACCTTAGCACTATTAAGCCTGTACAATCAGACTGCCGATTCTCTGTGGATTAAGGAGCAATCTCAACTCCCAACTTATTAAATAATTACTTTAATCAAATAAAAGCAACACAGCTAGAATATGCATGTCTTGTTTTTGAAGAAAGCAGAGGACAAACAGTTAGAGTATGCAAATCTATGCTCAGAACAGAAAAAAAATTTTGAGCTCTTTCTTTTGACATTCCACTTTGCAAAACAGCAGGTCCATTTTGCAACACAGAAGCAGTAGAGGTTCTTTCAGAGAAGCTTCTTGGTATAACATCACTGGATCGTTCTGATTCTATTTCCAGAGTCGTTACCTATGATCCTATGATGTCAAACTGTATATTAGACATGTATCCCTCTCCTTTCAGTTTTTCTGAAAGTGGAGGGGTCATTCCTGCTTTTATACATCAGAACAATGTCACTGAAGCTAAAATCACTTACTCCACCTACATCGTTGCTAACTCTGGACTTGTTTCTGCTCTCCTCTACCCCCAAACTAGCTGCTTGGATGAATGTGTTTTTGTAATTTTCTAGGTCACTCCAAAATAGCTTTAAATGACTTTTGTGTTGTCATTTCAATCCCTTAAATACACTTTTCTATATCTGTAACCTTCTCATAGGAAAGATGTACAGTGTGTATTCTTAAATGGTGTCATACTATATATAAGACCTTCTGCATTGTGCTTTTTTCTTCTGCTCAGCAATATTTCTTGAGCTGTGTCCATGTTGATATAATATAACTTCAATTCATCCCTTTTAACTGCATGAGAACATTCCAGCATATGAAAACTCTAATTTTATTCAGCCAGGACTTAATTGAAGGGTATTTAGGTTGTTTCTGTAATTCCGATTCTACAAACAATTTACTCAGTGTGCACCTTGTACTTAACTCATGTTGTGTGTACATTTCTGTGCTTGCACCGCTCACTCTTACAGTTTTTAATCTCTATGAAAAGAAGGTTCCTAAAGGGCCTCTAATCCTGGTTCTGTGTGTGACCATCTGGTTTTAGAGTTTACTGGTTTACTGACAACCAGCCTTGGACACAATGTAAAGAGTCCAATTTTGCTTTGTACAGTTACATGCTGATTCCCATAGAGGCACATTGCCTTGGTAATTACAACATAGTGAGCTCAAGCAGGTCATGCTTTACCTATTTGTGCTGTGTCTCAGATCACCTTCTTCCTTGATGAGCTGCATCTGAATTTCTCTCCAGGAGGATGGAAGAGAGGGGCGCAGAAAGAATAATGACCTTATACATAAACTGGAGTCTCATGCTCTTGGAACTTATGGGGTTCTAGAGGGGTAATGTCATTACATTGAGGATAGTTGCCCTGGAAAGATTCAGGGATGTGTTCTAGCAGCTCTCAGGGACTCAACTTCCTGTTGCCCATCTGGAACCTACTACTTAACAAGCACTTGACAGTTTTCTACCCTTCTTTCATTGTTTCATTGTTTATTGTTATTAGTACTATATTGTTTTGTAATTTCGTACATGAATACAATGCAGTTAGATCATATCTACCCTCATTCCACTCTTCCAACTTCTCCCATACTCTCCAACATATTCACAACTTCCTATTTTCTTCCTCCCCTATTTTTCTCTTATTCTACTCACCCGCCAAATCCAACAAAAGCTTCCTGGGCACAAGGCCATCCATCCGCTATGGGCTACCCTGCTGAAGAAATCTGACACAGCCTCCCTCGGCACTTGTCACCTGCCATATGTGGCTCAGGTACAGACGAAGGCCCCTTCTCTGTCTACAGTGAAGGGCTTGGGGCGTCATCTTGTGTAGACAGCCAGTGCCGCTGTGAGTTCATGAGCGTCAATGGCCTGCCACGGCCAGAAGACACTACTTGCCAGCAGTCCTCTCGGACTTCATTCTTAGTGTCTCAGTTCATCCTAGAGTCCTCTCCTCACCAGCGGCTGCTGTTCATCCTCTGTTAAAGGTCTGATCTTCTCAGGACTCGGTCTGAGAATGAGCCTGTTTCCTGGACACTGTGATGGATATGGAAGGGACTGGCGTGTGGGTTTTTTTTTTTTTTTTTTTTTTTCATGGTTTTCTCTGTATAGCCCTGGCTGTCTCTAGGCCACGTTGCCAACTCTTGAAGTCCTCAGCCAGTTGTTCATGCTGCTCTATAATTTCTTTTTTTTTTTTTTTTTTGCACTTAGCAGAACATTTAAAGTCCCATCTCTACTTACCCCCAAACCATCCTCATTGTGCTAGATCACATGTGTATATTTTATTTCGTTTGATCTTTTGAGACCAGGTTTCACTGTGTACCACTAGTTGGTCTAGAACTAGCCGTGTACAAAAGACTGTCCTTAAACTTATAATGATGCCCGTGCCTGTTTCCAGAGAGGTAGGATTATAGGCATATACCAAGCCCTGCCTGCGCATTTTAGTTTAATGGCATTCTTCTGTAATTTAACCAAGCCTCCCAGCAAACGGTCTGGCTGAATGAAGTTTTATTGTACTTAAAAACTTAATTTCGCTCTTGGATTTTATTTTGTAAAGATCTGAGTAAAATATTAATTCTTAAACACAGATTTTAACTAAAAACCAAAATGCTGTATTGGCATCTCCATTTTTCTGATCTATGTGTTTCTCTTCCTCTACCCTTAGTAAATGTTGATGTTGCGTTCACTCCAATCAGTATTTAGTGCTTCTGGTCAATTTATCTTATTTATTGATCTAAGCAGAAAATCAATGCCGTCTTCATTTGCTGTCCTGTCTAATCTAGGAAAATCTGAGTCCCTAGGAACAATATACCCACGTTATACCCAAAGTCCTTCTAGAACTAAGTCGTGATCCGTGATTCCCATTCTCTTAAGAATGGAGACTGAGTGTCTCTAAGGTGTCCTAGCCAGAGCTAACAGAGTACAAATGGATGTATTAAATTTGTTTTCAGAAAATTTTGGGATCAGGAGAGGCTTCCTGAACATTTCCTCTCACGGGAGCATTTACATCAATGAAAAGCAAGGGCAGATGTCTGTGGGAAACGCACATAACATGATACAGAACACTGCTGAAAAGACATTTGCTTCTCTCAATCTAGACACTGCTGCCAATTCAGCTCTGTACTTCTACAAGGGGATGAGCACTAGAAAGACCTTGGGTTCTAATGTTAGCTCTTCTCTGACTGACTGGGACCTGAGACAAGCTGTCTACCCTTTCTGGGATGTCTGTTTACCCTCCTAAAAACTGCGAATGACAATATTGTATTTATTCTGGCGTTTGTTGGCAGACTCAAAGAGAACGCTGGGGGAGCTCTCAGCAGGAAGCCTGGGCTCCTATTGTGATGTGATTGTGACCATTTGGCCCTTTCTTTTGTTTTGTTTTCTTTTGTAATTGTGAGGTGGTGTCCCTGTCCTTTAAGAAGAGGGGCTTACACCATTTTGTCCCTATCAAGTGCCAATTAGCACTCACTTATCTCTTCCACACACACACACACACACACACCCATACACCTTTTGCAAAGGATTGTTTTGGAGAACAAGAATAAAGCTGGACTACAAGCTGGGTTCAAGAAAAGGAGACTCGTGTTTTCTGTCCAGAAACTGGCAGGCAAATGTCTAGGCTTTTTGTTTTTTACTTCTTACTTCTCAGGTGTATTTATTTGAGTGTGAGCAGGAAGAAGGCTCTGAGCAGCCCCAGCAGGACGCCAGGGAAGTCTGGGTAACTTCCCTGAAGATGTTTACAGGAGAGTGAACAGGAAGACCAATGCAGGCCAAGCATCCTGTGTGCTGTGAACAACGCTCAGAGCAGTTGCTGTGGAGAACAGGGGTTCCACAGACACTGGAAGGAAAACTTGCCAGGGTACACCCAATCAGGAACTCCTCTGGGACTGGGTTTCAGAAAGAGGTAGAGGTTGCCGACCTAAGGAGGAAGTTGTGTAGGCTAGACAGTGAATGGGTTTGGTCCATTGGGTAAACAGAAACAACTACTAAGAAAGCTATGCTAAGGGATAGAAAAGGTACTGTGCATTAAGAACAAGTTAATAACTGTTTCAAACATACAAGGTAACTGCTGTACTGCAGTCCTGTTAATCCCACATTTTCCAAGTCCATGGACTGAAAGTAGAGGAGACAGTGACTTCTTGAGGGTCAAGGAGGATGGAACCAGAATTATACTGAGATCCCTCTTGCTCCTGAGTGCATGGAATCCTGTAAACAAAGAATCTTTTCAAATTCTCCATCAAAGCCCAACTGCACTTTAGAAAATAGTGTGACTACCAGACATCTTTAATAGATGACTGGATCATTTAATTGAGTAATTCTGAAGAAGAATATAAAGGGTCACAAAATTCCTGTGTTTAAAATGGGGTCAGTGTCAAAATATACTTGGAATCTTTTCTTAGAAGAAGAAAAATACATAAAAATACATTTAGTTTCTCTGTGTGTGCTTATAGCCATTATATGGGGCATATATTCTTAAGAAACTGCAAATACTTCAATGAGTAAAACAGAAAAATATATTCCCTTGGACAGTTTATATTTTATATATAATGTGTATATATATGTATAATACAGAATATAAGTAATAACTATAATAAAATATGTTGTTTTAGTTATTAGATAATGGCTTGTACATAAAACTTGCAAAGAAGTTGGGGACGCATAGAGGACAGTGAAGGATTGCTTGCCAGATAAAATATGCAGGGCCTGGTTAAATGCAAATTTCAGAGAATCAGCAAATCGCCATACTTGGGAACGTCTATACCAGAAGAGTGACGATTTATTTGTTACCTAAGGTCCAGGTTGAATTGGGTGCACTGCAGTTTGGCTGGGTCAGTCTGACAGTTTAGGCATTTGGTGGCCGTCCACTGAAGCTGCAGAACTGATTCTACAGCCATGAAGCGATCCGAGGAAAGAGCATTCACGCTTGGATCAAAGAGAACGAAAAGGGATAGGAAGTCTCTCTGGGCAGTCGGATCAATGGATTGGTCTTTCATTTTACATGTTGGTGTAGTCTAAATACCTCACAATGGCAACGTATTACTTTTGTTAAAAATAGATTAAAACTCAGTGAGCTGGATACTATGTACTGTGGTGTAGAGGGGACTGGCACAGGTACATCTGCTTTCTCAGCTTTGTACACTCTCATTCATTCTTAAATGGCTCCAGCTTCTACACACACACACACACACACACACACACACACAAACACACAAACACACACATATATACATATATATCATACAAATAAGTATGAATGTATGATACAGGCATGTTTGTATGTATATATGCACGTGTCTACATATGTGCATAATTTACAATATTAACTATTACGTTGTATTTTGACTTGCAGTGAAGTTAAATCCTAGTGACCCATTGTTAGTTAAAATCCTTGTTAAGTGGTAAATGCATTGAACACACTCAGTCTTCTTAATGAATACTCCACTGTACACTGTGCAACTCTCCTTTTCCATCCTCTCAAGGTCTTGGGGCAGAGTGAGAGCTTTGTTGACTTCCTGCCCAGCACCTAAAGAAATTATTGTATTATATATCACTAGCTAAGAAACACTGAAACTCAAAATTCCAAATATAATTTTTAATGGATGCATAGCATTTTTCACAGTATCATACAGGCAACAACTGTAATTTCAGACCGCTTGCAAGTCAGACTCTGTTTACAGTAGATTATCATGTGCCCATTCATTACCCAGCTGAAATCTTCTACCTCCTCACTTTAGGCACCAGGGCCCAACTTTTAACTGGATGATGTCATATGACCCATGGGGATCCAGTGTCCTTAGGGCCTGCCTGCATTTGAACTCTAAGTCCTCCACTTGCATGTTTGGGGACCTTGTACAATCCCTTGACTCATTCAGCTGCTGTTTCCATGCCTAATGTGAGGAGAACATAGATGTTACCTCACACTACTGTGGCAAAAATACTCAGCTGCAAGCGAGATGCAATGATCAAATACCATCAAAGCAAATGGACAAGCAGTGGTTACTTTTTTTTCAATCTTTAAAAAAAAAAAAATTTATGTTTTTATTTTCTTTTGGGGCCGTTGCAAGTATAGAGGATGGACACAAAGGGGTGGGGAGATGAATGAGCATAGGTGCATGATGTAAAGTTTACAAAGAATCAGTAAAAAGATTTTTTAAATGTAAAAAATAAATAAGTTAAATGGCACTAAGTAAACTACCTCAGGCCTTACAAAAAAGCTCTAACAAGGGCCTGATGATTTTTCAACAGCGAACTTCCATAGCCTGAGTTTATCACATTTAACATCACTCAACACCTTCAAAGTATAATCAGTCTTCAAGAGAAATTGTACATTGATGCAAATGTCAAGGCATCTCTGGCTACTGTTAGCAAACCAAACTGAACAATGAGCGTCTTAATGTACATCAGTGCCAAGCCTTTGGCTTCTAACAACTTGACACTGCCGTCTCCAAGAGTTATGTAGAGTTAGTTCTAGATGAACTGCTGGGAAATCAAGCTGGGGGCTAGATTTCTTTCTGTGCAAACCTCCAGGTGACTGCCAACGACAGACCTGCAGGCCAGGGATGCAAGCAAAACCACAAATGAAATGAATGTTGAAATTTCCTTATTGGAGCAGCTAGCATAATGGGTCATGTTCTACCTCTGTCATCATCGCCCTGAAGCAGGAGACACCCCTTCTTAGAGTCACTGCTCCCACATATGCAATAGCCAGTATTCTTATGACTCATGAGATTAAATGGTACAACGGAAGTTTCTCTTTTCCTTGTTAGCTCCCATCATCATTTCTCTAGCCAGCAATGACATGACTATCTTCCCGTTTTTTTCAGGCAAGAAAAACTGAAGCCCAGAGGGCTTAAGCAATGTGCTCACAGTCAGGCTACTTTATCAGGGTCTTAATTTCACTTTTTGCATGCTAATGAGCCATTTTATAGTTGTGTGCTTGAGTGTCACTTATTTAAATTTGGGGAGAACAATCAGCAATATCCTGTTGTGTTCTCTTCATGGTTTTCAAATGCACACAAGGCTGGAGAAAGTAGTTTCTCTTGATTATATCATACAACAACCGGAAGATTTCCTTTAACTATCACATTGTGCTATCGCTAGCAATTTGAAATGTTTATGTGAGTCCCTGGAGGCTGATCATCTGGGTGGCAGGTGCAGTTAGAAGCAGGGAATAAGAAGGGAGCGCATTTATAGAGGGCCAGATGAACTTGTCAGTCAACCCAAGAAATGTAACTGTGAAGGAACAGGAAATTAATGATTGTCCCCCTTGGCATAGACAGGCACTCTAGTACTGGGGGTGTGATTTTCTGGCTGTCAGCACATTTCTCACTCCGGCTTGCCAGTTATTTCTGTCAATAGACACACAGTTCAATATCTCAGAACTGTTGATCAATAAGTGCAGTGCTTGGTGGTTGAAATGAGCTCCAGCATTGTCTGAAAAAGGAGGATGAATTAGATTCCTTCCCCCTCACCCCTCCTCTTCTTCTCTTCCTTTTTTCTTCCCCAAATGTTTATTCCACCAGCCACAAATCACTCTGTGCTCCTCCCTGAGGATGTACAAATAAATGAGAAGCATGAGCATTGTGATCGAACATCATCCTCCTATGTAGTAGGCCGTGCGTTGGTAGGAATGTATCTGGAGACCAGGGAGGCAGACAGGCTGGTGATGGTTCAGTCTGAGAGGAGTGCGGGGAGGGAGGGCTTCTGGCTTCACCAAGGGGAGAATAACTAGTTGGCTTTGGGATGTGAAGAGCAGTGCAGCAGTTCCCCAAACAGACTCTCTCTCTCTCTCT